>NC_058405.1:113361907-113473884 GCF_002201575.2 Neomonachus schauinslandi | reverse complement strand
TTTTCTTTAGATTTTCCAAATTAATTGTATTTTAGGTTGGGAAGAGCTGTCTCCTTGGGCCTCTTTAACAGAACTCTTAGACATCAGCTGCATGCAGATCGATTATATATAGTGTGTTGTGGCATACAGATATCTTCCAAACATCTATGCATTGCCTTGAGGAATGCCTTGAGAGTAGGGGAGTTTTTTGTCTATGCACGGTGTGCAGCTGTAACTGTGAGGGCTTGGGTGGAAAAGTGGCGCAGGTCCCATTCTCATCCCTGAAAGTTTTATTTATTATCTGTCCAAATGTTCCCAAAACTAATCAGCTGAAGCCCCAGCGTCCTGAATGATAAAGTGTGGAAGAGATGTTCTAGATCTGTGAGATTCCGAGGGCAGGGATTATCAACTTTCTGCCTCTTCCAAGATAGAACTTTAATACTGTTTCCATAGAATACTTGATTTCTGAGGAAGGCTGCATACCAATGAGGCTGCCAGGTCAGTTAGCTACAGAATGTACTTCCAGGTAAATCATTTAACCAATGATCTGCCTTTCAGTGCATTCCAAGAGCCTCCTTTAAATACAGTTTCCACACTGAATTGAAATTATTCAGAGAGGTCTATTCCTTGGGACATGAGGGCTCCATGAGGACCCAGCGCTTGCTTCTCCTTCCCATCCGGTCCTTATCAGAGTGCTTAATGCACAGTTGATATTTCTTAAATATTTGTTCAATCACTCACTTCACAGTGTATTGATTATTTGAATTTGGGGATGAACAAAGCTATAACAAGAAAAGCCTTTTTTATTTGATTATTTTAAGATTTCATTTATTTATTTTAGAGAGAGAGCGCACAAGGGGAGGAGCAGAGGGAGGGGGAGCAGGCTCCCCGCTGAGCAGGGAGCCCGATGTGGGGCTTGATCCCGGGACCCCCAGATCGTGACCCGAGCCGAAGGCAGACGCTGAACTGGCTGAGCCAGCCAGGCTTCCCGAAAAGCCTTTTTTAAAAAGCACCGTTTGCTAGACACAGGTTAGTCATAGTTTGACACTTCAATATCTCCCTATGCCCCAATCCTGCTCCCCTCTTCCTTTCACAGGTGCTGATCCCAAATTAACATCATGCACCCAAAGCCTGTTTTGGCACCTGCTTCCAGAGAATTCAACCCATGACAGCCTCGAACTAAAATCTAAGACAAAACAGACTTCAAGGTCAAATACTGTAATGGCTTCTGCAGAAATGTCAGGTCTTCAGAGGGGCCTTTGCTGACACCCCCCTCCCCAAAATAGGTTCCCTCAATCCCTCACACCTACTCCACCCCTCTTCATCTCCCTTAGGTTGCTTTAGTTTTCTTCCTAACAATCCCTCTTCCTGGATTGTTCACTTGCTTACTGTCTCCCTGCACTAGAAGATAAATTCCATAAAGCAAAGACTATGACTCGTTCATTGCTGTATGCCCAGCACCTGAGAGCATGTCTGGAATATAGTAGGCATTCAACAAATATTTATTGAATGAATAAACCATTGCTAGATTTATTATCTTAGAAACATAAAGGCAAAACCTAAAAGCCAGTTTCCATATATTGAAATTTTAATAAGAGTTTATTTCTATGGTTAAATTAAAAAAAAAAATCATTGGGCGCCTGGGTGGCTCAGTTGGTTAAGCGACTGCCTTCGGCTCAGGTCATGATCCTGGAGTCCCTGGATCGAGTCCCGCATCGGGCTCCCTGCTCGGCAGGGAGGCTGCTTCTCCCTCTGACCCTCCCCCCTCTCATGTGCTCTCTCTCATTCTCTCTCTCTCAAATAAATAAATAAAATCTTAAAAAAAAAAAAAAAAAAATCATTGAATGTACCAAATAGTCTCAGCAGTTAATTGGATTCAACAGTTATGACTATAAGCCTTTGTGCAATCATGGGAATAATTACTAATTCATAAATCCAGAACAAATAAAAACCTGAAGCAGACCTAAGAGGATCATCATCCACCTTCCCTTCTGTAGTTTGGTTTGGTTTGGTTTCCATGTAAACTCTTCTGTATTTTGTTTTGTCTTGTTTTTAGAGAAAACTCCACGGGCATTTGTTTCAGGAAGATCTCATTCTCTCATAGGCTAGCAAGGGAGATCATAATAGAGAAGAAAAGCAATGGCCAAGAAGAGAAGGGTGGAATGTTATTCAATGTGGACTTGGCCTATTCATTAATTCATTTTAAAAATATGTATTTAATAGATGGCTTTTATGATATTGAAGTAGGTACCCTCTATCCCTACACTCTGAAGAGTTTTGATCAAGAAAGGATGTTGTACTTTGTCAAATGCTTTTTCTGCATCTATTGAGAGGATCATATGGTTCTTGTTCTTTCTTTTATTAATGTATTGTATCACATTGATTGATTTACAGATGTTGAACCAACCTTGCAGCCCAGGGATAAATCCCACTTGGTCGGTGGTGAATAATCCTTTTAATGTACTGTTGGATCCTATTGGCTAGTATTTTGGTGAGAATTTTTGCCTCCATGTTCATCAAGGGTATCGGTCTGTAATTCCCCTTTTTGATGGGGTCTTTGTCTGGTTTTGGGATCAAGGTAATGGTGGCCTCATAAAACGAGTTTGGAAGTTTTCCTTCCATTTCTATTTTTTGGAACAGTTTCAGAAGAATAGGTATTAATTCTTCTTTAAATGTTTGGTAGAATTCCCCTGGGAAGCCATCTGGCCCTGGGCTTTTGTTTGTTGGGATATTTTTGATTACTGCTTCAATTTCTTTAGTGGTTATAGGCCTGTTCAGGTTTTCTATTTCTTCCTGGTTCAGTTTTGGTAGTTGATACATCTCTAGGAATGCATCCATTTCTTCCAGATTATCTAATTTGCTGGCATAGAGTTGCTCATAATATGTTCTTAAATTGTTTGCTTTTCTTTGGTGTTGGTTGTGATCTCTCCTCTTTCATTCATGATTTTGTTGATTTGGGTCCTTTCTCTTTTCTTTTTGATAAGTCTGGCCAGGGGTTTATCAATCTTATCAATTCTTTCAAAGAACCAGCTCCTAGTTTCATTGATCTGTTCTACTGTTCTTTTGGCTTCTATTTCATTGATTTCTGCTCTGATCTTTATTCTCTTCTCCTGCTGGGTTTAGGCTTTATTTGCTGTTCTTTCTCCAGCTCCTTTAGGTGTAGGGTTAGGTTGTGTATTTGAGACCTTTCTTGTTTCTTGAGAAAGGCTTGTATTGCTATATACTTTCCTCTTAGGACTGCCTTTGCTGCATCCCAAAGATTTTGAACAGTTGTGTTTTCATTTTCACTGGTTTCCATGAATTTTTGTAATTCTTCTTTAATTTCCTGGTTGACCCATTCATTCTTTAGTAGGATGCTCTTTAGCCTCCATGTATTTGAGTTCTTTCTGACTTTCCTCTTGTGATTGAGATCTAGTTTCAAAGCACTGTGGTCTGAAAATACGCAGGGAATGATCCCAGTCTTTTGGTACTGGTTGAGACCTGATTTGTGACCTAGGATGTGATCTATTCTGGAGAATGTTCCATGGGCACTAGAGAAGAATGTGTATTCTGTTGCTTTGAGATGGAATGTTCTGAATATATCTGTGAAGTCCATTTGGTCCGGTGTATCATTTAAAGTCTTTATTTCCTTAACATTACATCAAAAACTAATGATGTAATGTATGGTAATTAACATAACATAATAAAAAAATAAATAAAATAAAAATATGTAGTTAAAAGAATGCATTGGAGGGCTCCTAGGATCTGAGCATAATGCTGGACTCCTTACCTCATATGGAGTATATGCTAGTCAGGGAGACAGATAACAGATAGGCTAACAGGTCAGCAAAGCAAATTGTTAGAGAGTGTGAAAAATTCTTTTAAGAAAAAAATTAGAATGCTATCTATGATAAAGAGTAAATGGGGGCAGGGTGGGATTAGTGTTAAAACAAGATGATCACTTTCCCTAAGGAGGTGTCATTTAGGCTGAGACCTGAAGAACAGAAAGGAACCACCCATGCAATGAGCTGGTGGCAGGCAGATTCCATGTAGAGGGGAAAGAATAAACAAAGATCCTGAAGCAGGAATGAACTTGGTGATTTGAGCAGGGCAAGGACTAGCATGAGACACTCACCTAGGTTACAAAATTAAAGGGGCTGCCAAAAACCTCAGTATCAAAATACATGATATTTTAATGCACTATTTTCCAAATCAAAATTAATGCAAAACAAAACAAAACAAAACCCACGATGAGCAAAGTATCAGTATGTTAAATAAAGACAGGTTGAGTATTACTGACTTCCCTTTGCCTCAAGCTCTAATAGAACTTGGCAAAACACTGGTACTGATCCTATCTTTAAATTTTTGATATTTTGTGAGTCATTCACCTCACACTAGTCCCAGCCCTGGGAGTGAGAAATAAAAGCAAGGCCGTGTGGCTGGAGTATAGTAAGAGAGAGGGGAGGGAAGCAGGGTCCACAGGCTTCAGGCCCTTGCAGATATATGGATTTTACTCCTGGAGCCATGGGAAATCAAGGAAGTGATTTAAGCAAAGGGATGTCAAGCTTCTCTTGGTGTTTTAAAAGAGTAGATGCATTGTGCGTATAAGAACAGAAGTGGAGGGGCGCCTGGGTGGCTCAGTCATTAAGCGTCTGCCTTCGGCTCAGGTCATGATCCCAGGGTCCTGGGATCGAGTCCCGCATCGGGCTCCCTGCTCGGCGGGGAGTCTGCTTCTCCCTCTCCCACTCCCCCTGCTTGTGTTCCCTCTCTCGCTGTCTCTCTCTCTGTGTCAAAATAAATAAATAAATAAAATCTTAAAAAAAAAGAAGAGCAGAAGTGGAGTGAGTAGAGAGGAGCTTATATAGGGGTTGCCCTAGCTAGATGGGGTGGAAGTGTATATTTAGAGATAGAAACAAGCCTTCCTGGTGTAGTAGATTGGAGAGAATGGGGAACAAGGCAGAACCCACAAAAACTCCTCCTTTCTGGCTCGAGCTGGGGAGGTGGTGGCATCATTTACAGAGGTAGATAAGATTGAGGAGAGAGCAAAAGGAAGTGAATCAAGAATTCCATTTTGGTTTGTTTACATTTACAATGCCATTGAGCCATATACTATGTCAAGTACACAACTGGAAATGCAAGTTTAGATTTCAGAGGAGAGATCTGAAGCAGATTTAGAAATCTGGGATTAAAACAACATGGAGATGACTGTCAGAACTTTGGAAACAGATCAAACCAAGGAGAGAGTTTAGAACAGCACTTTTCAACCTTAACCGTTCATTAGAGTTAATATTGCATCATTCCACGTCTCAGGTCTGATACTTCACACTTGACACTTGACACTTCCCATTTCCCACTCACAGGTGTAGAACTTTTTATCAGTATAATTCTATTTGCCTGCCCCCACATCCTTTGTGCCATTGTTGACCCATCCCTTACTTCTACATTCTTCATAAATTCTACCTTAAAATGTTATTATTTTTAAGAAAATTAGAAAAGTCATATTCTTTTATATGTACACATTTACCATTTTATGTGCTTCTCATTCCTTTCTATACACAAGCTTCCAAAGGGTTCCATTTCTCTTCAATCAGAAGCATTTAGCTGTTCTTATTGTACAACTTACTGGCTACATGTTCTCTCAGCTTTCATTTACCTGAGAATGTCTTTATTCCACTCACATTTTAAGAAATATATTCACTAGATACAGGATACAGAGTAGGAAATTTGGGTTGTGGGGCACCCGGATGGCTCAGTCAATTGGGTTTCCAACTCTTGGCTTCGGCTCAGGTCATGATCTCGGGGTCCTGGGATTGAGCCCCAAGTCAGGCTCTGCACTCAGTGGGGAGTCTGCTTCTCTCTCCTTCTCCCACTGCCCCTTCCCCCACTCCCACTCACTCTCTAAAATAAATAAATAAATCTTTTAAAAAAGAGAGAGAGAAAAAAAAGTTTGGGGTTCCCCCCCCTCATTTTCAGAACTTTTAAGATGGCATTTCATCATATATTGGTCTGCATTGTTTTTGATAGAGACCAGCTGTCATTTAGCTCATGGAATGTGACATTTCTCTCTGGCTGCTCTCAAGATTATCTCTTTGTCTTTGGGTTTCAGCAGTTTGACCATGACATGCCTACGTGTGATTTTCTTTGTATTTATCTGCTTGGATATTATGGAGTTTCTTGAATACCTAAGTTGATGTTTTTCATCAAATCTGAGAAATTTAGACCATTACTTTAAAATTTTTTTTCTACCATACACTCTTGCCCCTTTTGGACTCTGATTACACATATATTAGACCATTTGATATGTTTTATGGACCCCCAAGGCTGTGTTCATTTGACTTCAATCTTTTTTTCTCTGTGTTCTCCAGATTGAATACTTTTTATTGATCTGTCTTTAATCTCCCTGACTCTCTATTCTGCCATCTTCAATCTGATATTAATTCCACTCAATGAACTTTTTATTTAAGCTATTATAACTTTTCAGTTCTAGATTTTCAAAAATTATATAATATAGAAGGCAAGATGGAAGGTGCAGAAGAGAAGGGAAATGGGATCTAGTGAAAAAGAAAAGATTTACCTCAGGCAATTCCATAATGAAAGAGAGTAAGAAGAGAAGACAGGTGCAGATGAAGACTGACTTTTAGATTCTGTCATGAGGATATTTCAGAACTCTGTTCAATAGCTTCTGATTTTTCAGTGAAATATGAAGCATGTTGTGAACTGGAAAGGAAGGGAGAAGCTTGAGATAGAAGATAGTAATGAATTGCTATCTTCAGAAGTAGAGAGTTTTCTTTATTAGGCACTTGAGCACAGTTTGCTGTATGAAGATTGTTTTCATGATTTTCTCACAATATTGAGCTACATGAATGGAGAGAATTGAAAGTTTTGCAAGCAGGTGTGACAGAGAGAGTGGCAACAGGCTTGAGTGCACTTGATACCCAGGGTAAGAATAAACTAAAAAATGGAGAGAGAGCAAAGTGAAGACACAAAGGAAGTGAGCATTTGTGGGAAGGTGTCAGATCACTGAAGTGAAAGGCATGATGGGTTCGAAGACCTGTGGCAGTGAGGATGGAGGCACAAGGAAGCCTTGGGAGCCATCAAAGGGTGGGGTGTTTAAAGCTGAGAATTTTAATTTGGTACAGTTTCTAGTGAAGAGACATTTAGGCTATGAGCATGAAAGGCGTTTGTGGTGGAATAAGTCAAGGAACTGAGATGTTAGGGTGTCATGTAGATAATAGGGCTCAGGGAGGTAGAAATTCTATGAGGCAAAATGTAAACTGGGCACCAGGAAAAGACGCTGGATGGAGGAGAGAAACTGGATGTACTGAGCAGTGTGTAGAAGAGTCCAGGTGATGATGGATACTTGGAAAAGAGAATGGGACTTCTGGAAAAATCTGAAATAAATAGGGATGAAACATGATAGGACAGGTTTTGAAGGTCCCTAAGAAGGTGAGAACTCACGTCTAGAGTTATAGACCTAATTATTTCATTCCTTTTGTTCAAAAGCATTCTGGCAGTAAAATGATTTGTGAAAACTATGAGCAATTCTTCTGAAGGTCTCTGACACAGGCTTGGGTAAGCTGATGATAAACTCTACTTCAATGGTGATATCTAATCTACCAAAAGTTGTTGTTGTTGTTGTTTTTAACTCATGGCATATATCTAGCTCTGAGGTTCCCCCACTATCCCTAAACCAGGTAACATAACAAATTTAATAAATGTACAGATGGAGATTTTTCCATTTAAAGAAGAAATTAGGGGTGCCTGAGTGGCTCAGCCAGTTAAGCGTCTGCCTTCAGCTCAGATCATAATCCCAGGGTCCCAGGATTGAGCCCTGCATTGGACTCCCTGCTCAGCGGAGAGCCTGCTTCTCCCCCTCCTTCTGCCTGCAGCTCCCCTTGCTTGTGCTCTGTCAAATAAATAAATAAATCTTAAAAAAATAAAGGAGAAATTAGTCTTAGAACTATTTTTATCAATCAGCACATATTTGGGTTTGTTCAGGAACAAAGCAGCAGCATGTACCCAGAAGCCCTATTACAATGAGATTACTGCACTCAAATATAGCCTGGAGAAACTTACTGTACTCTTCCTATTTTGGACCAGTGAAGTAATATCAAAGAGGAACATATATGTTGGAACTTGAACTCAACATGTCCAGGGCAGCTCCTTAAGAAAGCAGCCCAACTTCCTTCATGCTTGCATGCTAAACAAGCAAACTACAGTATGTTGTTTTTTTATATCTCTTTATTATACAAAGGAAGAGCAATAAATTGATCATCTCATTTGCCCGAAAGGATGCTCTGAAAGTGAAGCCAATCACATTTATAATAAAATAGGTGCTCATTCCATGTACTCCAACTTTTTTGACAATTTGTATTTAGATATCTTATTTTTTTATTTATTTAGTCTTCCCTGCCACCTTAGAGCAGAACCTGTTGTTACAAAGACCAGTAAAACCTTGTTTATGTCCTCAGTGTCTCATATGTAGTATGTATTTAAGAATGAATTTTTAAGCACGTATTTGTTGACTGAATGGACGTAGACAAGCAAAGACGACAACTAATGTCTGGTAAGGAAATTAAAGCTGTAACCTCTTAAATCCAAGATCTCTGATAGAATGATAGTTCATCTCCTCCATCTGTTCCTCATAAAAAGTAAGAGTCAAAATAATGCCATGAGTGAGAAGAATGGTCAGCTCCACTCTTAAAACTAAGTCTTGGATAGCACTGCCCTGAAAAAGAGAATCTTACAGCTTCCAGGAAAAAGAAAATGAAGAGAATTCACTGACTCCCAAAAATGTGCCAAGGAGTTGACTAGATCAAAATGTTGTAAGAGTTCTTGCAGGACTTGTAGGAATATTGAGGCGTTTGATAGTTGGTCTCTGTCTCGGCTCGGGCTCCTATAACAAAATGCCACAGACTGGGTGGCTTATAAAGCACAGACATTTATTTCTCACAGTTCTGGAGTCTAGAAGTCCAAGATCAGGGTGCCCAGGCATGGTCCGGTTCTGGTAATGGCCCTTCAGATTGGGGTTGTATCCTCCTCGTATCCTCATATGGCAGAAAAAGTGTGAGAGAACTTTCTGGTGTCCCTTTATAACTAATAACTAATATATAACTAATCTTATTGGCTTATAACTAATTATAACTAATTAATTATAACTAATCCCATTCATGAGGATTCCACCCTCATGACCAATCACCTTCCAAAGGCCCCCCCCTCCAAATACCATCACATTGGCCGTTAGGATTTCAACATATGAATCTGGGGTGGGGTGGGGACACATGCAGTCCACAACTGTCTCTAGTGACACTACACTGAACCTAGCATGTCTTGGCATATTGTAGAGACTCGCTCTAGGGTGACAAATAAAATGGAGATGTCCCATCTGGCACTGGCTGTGCCATTGGGAGTTTCTGGTTCAGTCCTCTCCTCCTGGCTGCTATTTCACGTGGCTGCATGTACTAACGGCTTTTCCACTTCAACAGAAAACAAAAAGGGACACCTTGTTTCTCAGTTCAAGGGGAAGGAGGAAGTTGGAGTATGAACATACACTTTTAAAGGAAAAAATGTGAATTGGCAATATATTCAACATACAGAAATCACTGTTTCAGAAAATAGTAAAGGACAAAATCCAGATTTTGCCTCCAAAAATGATACAGCGAGGTCGCCCAAATAGTAGTAGTGGTAAAATTACCTCCTGTGCACCCCGCCCCCCCCCCCACGTCTGTGATCATGGAGTACTTCCCCGCACGGCCCTGGGCAGCCCTAGCACTTCACACTGATTTGTGTACTTCCTTTGTGGATATCACAGTATTTTCACAGACATGAGTCCTGTTTTTCTCATTATCATAACGATTTGCAAAAGATGTGCTTCCTCCTTTTCTTTTCTTTCCTTCTGTGTCTCTGCCTTTCCTTTGTCTTTCCAGCCTTCTTTCCAACTTTCCCTTTATTTAGTTTCCAAAGGGCTTGTCTTAATTCCTCTGTCTCTATTTACTACCACATCTTCATCCTCACCCTGAACTTCCGGGTGGTCTCAGAATCTGAAAACTTTATTGGGCAAAGGGAAAAGCATTCCACGCAGAAGGAACAGCAAGAATTGATCTTGAAGGAGGGGTAGGAGTTCCTTAATGCTAGCTCTTCTTCAGTGTCTCCCTGTGAGGAAATGGTGGTTTCGTTTTAAAGTGCCATTCACCCCAGGGCAGGAAAAGAGTGTCGAGTGTCAGGCCTTGGACTGAAAAGCTAAAGATCACACCTGCTCTCAAGAAGGTGGGAAAAGAAGGGCTCATGCTAGATGTTGCATGTAGCCAAGACTAGAAACCCTAGGACCCATCTACCTGCCATGGCACCTTAGCAATGCCTGGGGAAACATGTGTACTTAAAACCCCAAAGAGCTGGTAACTTTTGGAGCCCAGTCCTGGGGAGGCTTGGAATGCCTTTAAATGAGCAAAACAACCGAAAATAAAGACTTCAGATAAAGATATGGTAGAAGATGAAGATATGGTCAGAGGCCCTAGATAACCAAAACTCTCTTCTTTAGGGGGCAATTATCACCCCAGGCTGCCAGGTGATTGGACTCTGGTTCTGCACCCGTCTCCCCATCAGTGCGATTTCGAGCAATGGCTGACACGGCACCAAGTGGCCCGATCATCAGTGTTTCAACAACGTAAAGGCCGCCACAACTACCCCCAAAGTAAGAGGCCCATTAGTGGACTGAGGAGGTTTCCTGGATTTCTATCAAATAGAAGATTATCCAAAAAAAAAAAAAAAAGATTATCAAATTAGACCTACATCCTGGGCAGAGTGATTACTGCTGGAGTTCGTGGAGAGATCCCAGGAAGGAGAGCATGTGGGAGAGAACAATATTATTTGTGATAGACAGAATGAGACTCCATGGCATTTAATATGAATATTTAAAGTGATGAGCTGCTATTCCATGCCCTGAGCTGAAGCTCTGGCTGCCCAGCCCATAGCCCCTAGCGACCCAAGGTCATGTGCAGATAATTCTTGCCCACGGCAGAGCTCCGGCAAGCTCTCTCTGGAAGGAGAAGGAGCATGTTCAGTCAGTGTTCAGGCCAGTCCAGAAGGGCTGGAGTTCACACCCAAGAGTGACCTCAGCCAACAAAGGGTGGGAATTGTCGGAAAAGTGCCTCAGGTTCCGCACTCCTTAAGGAGACCATTCTGAGGTGTGATCCACACAGTTTATCATAAGGTCCCAGGGAGATCACACCCCAATTGCCCAAGTGGTAACTTGCTTTTTCATGTTCTCCTGGGTGGCCTTGCCTTCTTCCTGTCCTGCTTCCCCACCCCCTCAGTGCTTCCTGGGACTAGCTGGGAGAAGGAGAGGCTCCCACCCAAATTCCATTTTTCAGGGTTTGCTTTTGGGAAAACAATTAAAACCTGGGGAAACAAAATTTAAAACAAGTGTAAACTGTGGAAAGGGACGTATCTGTTTAATCTCTCTATACACCTAGCTCTCTACTAGACTCTACTCTTTGGGGAAAGGAACCGTGTTTGTATTTCTTGCACCATCCATATCCTCATACTTGTCAGGTTCTTAAATATTTGCTGAATAAATGAATGAGGTACCGGAAAATGTCCATTTAAGCTATCACAAATTCATGTTCTGGTTCAAGAAGGCGAAATTGGAAGCCTGACTCACCTCCTCCCACAGATAAACAGTGAGTCGATAGCTACAGACAGAAGTTTCCTCTGGGGGGAAAAAAAACCCTAAAGGCCACTGAGAAGGGAGAAGAGGCTGGGACACAATCTTGTCATAAATCCCACTCCCGGCACAGCAACCTTCAGTCAGAAGGGAACTCAAAACCTGGAGCTTCTCCTTAAGGAGCCATTTCAGGCACCCCAATTTTTAAGACTTGCACCAGAGAGATAAACCCACAAAACATCTAGCTTTGCAAACCAACAAGGCTCTCATCCACAAGACCCACAAGGCCCACAAGACTGTAGCCATCTGGGAAACCTGCCCCAGGGCCCAGCTCAGACAACGTAGTCAGCCTGACCTACACTGAAAGAGGCTCGTTTGCTTATATTAACACGAGGCCCGAGAGGCAGACAACTAAATTAACTCACATTTATAGGAGCCTGCTGGAACACTCTCAGGGGTCAGAGACTGGTGGGCGTCATCTTTTTTCCCTTAATTCTTTTTTCATGTCTCTCCTTTTTCTCTTTTTCCAGTGGGTGCCATCTTCACACTCTCCCTCTGCCGTGCTCCAGAGCACCAGTATCTCCCAGAAGAAAGCTCTTACACAATCCAGTGTCCCAATATTTGCAGCTGCAGCCTGGGGACAGCCCTACATCGCCTGGCTGTGGAGGCCAGGGAAGCGGGTGTTCCTGGGTCCTGTGGGACTATAACAATCGGTATCACCCAGAAAGAAGCTTCCACCCTTGTCTGGCACCAGGACTTTTGCAGCTGCTGCCAGGGAACCCTCCACCTGGCCTGGCTCCAGAGGCCAGCAGCGTTTACTTGCAGGTCCCACAGAACTATAACCAAGGGAGAAAGAGTTCTTACACAGCTATCACTCCAGGACGCAGCGAGAGGCAGCGGACCCAGGGGCTTGGCCTTCCTGTGAAGGAGGCCTATTAGCTGATCCTCGAGGCTTCGGCTTCCACCTGTGGGGCAGGCTTCTAATTAACCGTGCATCTAAGGGCTGGCGTCAGTCCTTTCCAGAGACCTCGGAGAGGGGAGTTAGTGCCAGGCTATCCCTCATGGCCTCCTCCTCCTCGGCACTCCAGACTGCCGGTGTCTCATGGAGAGGAGCTCTTATACATGTCTGGTGCCCTGTGTTTTTGTGGCAGCCACCCAGGGACACCCCTTCACTGCCGCTCTCTGGGGGCCTGGTGGACTTGCCTTCTGGCTCCCAAGGGGCTGTATCAATCACAGACTGTTCTTGTCTGGCTACCACCCCCAGGGCACTGGGCACAGACAGGAGACTGAAACACTCTCGGTCTTTCTGTGAAAGAGTCCATTTGCTTGTCCAGGAGCTTCAGCCTACGGGGCAGGCCTCCAGCATAGCTCATATCTGAGGGCCTAATTTGCTGCTCTTTGGGAACTTAGGCTGGTGGACGCCACCTTTGCATGATCCTCTGCCTTGCTACAGCTCACCAGTATCTCCCAGAGAAAAGTTTATACACTCACCCACAGCCCCGATTTCTGCGACTGCCACCCAAGGGGACACCTCCAGATCACCTGGCTCTGGTAGCTACGGGGATTTATGCTTGCAGCCCCACAAGACTGTATATATTTGCATACTTTAAAAGCTGCTTCCTGAGGATCTGGCTTCTAACTAGCCTGAATCTAGGTGCTGAGATCCTCCCCTTGGCGATACTGACAGGTCTTAGCACATCCTCAGCTACTGGGAATGTGCTGTTAAAAATAAAGTAGGCTGCCTGGACAATCACAAAAATTCGAGAGACAACCAAGAGCTGATGCAGGTTGAATGACGAGGTTTGCCTCTGACACGAGGCCTGCCCTTCAAGACTTCAAGCCTGGGAGAGGTGGTTGTTTCATCTACTGTGTAGAAACCAGCAAAGGGCCAAGCAAAATTAAAAAACAACCAACCAAACAAAAACAAACATGTGTTCCAAATGAAAAAACAAGATAAAACCTCAGGAAGAAAACTTAATGAAATGAAGATAAGTAGTTTACCTGATAAAAAGTTTAAAGTAATGGTCATAAAGATTCTCTCCAAACTTGGGAGAAGAAAGGATAAGCTATCACACTTTCCTTCTGATAAGCACAATGCTCAGTTTATTGGGTAAAAGCAAACTGGTGATAATTATTGCAGCCAATGAAAAGTGGTAGCTACTTCGAAAAAAGACATCCACTTAGTTTTTTATAATGAGAAGCAAAGATGACCTTAGAGTCTACGCCTACCAAGAGTTCCCCGAGGGATTATTCAACACACACACACACACACACACACACGACCTCCCAGTGCTATACAAGGCAACACGAAAACCATGCATGAAATAAGGCAGACAACACAGATAAGGTAAAATGCCTTTTCATTTCATACAAAAACATTCAGCAAAGCCAATGCTGGCTGGTGTAAGACACTCAGAGAGAATGCTCTAGCAGGTAATACCTGCCCTCTCAATTGACTGGAAGCTATCAGAGTGGAGAAATGTCTCAGACCCAATGTTGAAAGACAATAAATAGCTCCAAAGATAATTTCTATCCCTTCCTGCTCTCCTAATTTTTGCATCTTTCTCTTTTTACCACTCCCCCAAATTAACATCCGGAATAGGTCAAAGAATAGTCCAATATCAGTACATTCTTAGTTTTTCAGTCTTAACTAATGCTATGTTTCATATAATTATTTTTGAGGTCAACAGACCAAAATGTGCCATAGGAGGTGGGGGTGGCATCTCTTAAATGAAGTAGGCATGGAGGCCTGGGAAACAGACTATAAACCAAAGAGAAGAAAAGACTCCATACCTTCTGTGTGCCAGGTACAAATGGGTCCTCAAATAATTAAAGCATGAATATGTCCTATGGAGTTCTGGAGGTTGAGATATTGTGCGCCAGGCAGAGAATGGGCAGTGGCCCATGAGCTGGCTGCTGGCACAGGGAAGCAAGCCAGGGGCAGGTCGGGACCCTGTGGTGTACCCCCGTACAGCCACTTTGAGTATCAGTGGTCAGTTACTCTGTGTTATACCTCTTCTCCAAGCTCATCCAACTTTCAATGAATTTTTGTTCACACCTGGCAGTATGGTCTTAGCTCTGGAGGATTAAGGGAGAGGATTCATGTCGGGGGGCCATGCCCTGCTCTCTAAGTCCTGAGTGGTGTTAAGAGGATCAAGCAGCAGAGCAGACTGCTTTGGGGGCGGGGGACAAAGGGGAGGTAGAGCAGAAGGACTTAGAGAACCAGTTCCTATAGAAAACAGTGCTTTGGGAGAGTTTTTAGAAAGAGCTAAAATCACTCTTTCATTGTTGGTCCCCAAGTCCCCTCCAAGTGGGTGTGCTGAGCATTTCACAGATGTCTTCGGTTACATGCAGTCACAGCTATTTGTTTTGAATGGTGATGTGCACATTATATTACTCAAGAGAAACCCTCAGTAGCTGGCCAGCTATAAGTGACTGTTCCCTCTCTTGAGTGTCCATTGCAAATATTGTCTAGAAACTTCTCATCTCCTAACTATTTGGTGGGAAAGAACAAATATCATTTATTGATTATGGTGCTGGGTCATTGCAATGACTAAGGTTAATGATTTGTTCATTTAAACTAGTATGATGTGTTTGTATTAATCATTATGGTCCAGGAGCAAATATTAAGGAATTTGAACTTTCAAACATCTACTTGAATTTCTCCTTGACCTTGGCATTTGAAAATGTAATTCATCAATCTGTGAATTCTTCACTGCCATTTGGACATCAGCCTGTTGGACTTTGCCTTTTATTTAAATCTGTTAAGGTTAATCAGTGGTGTTAAACTCTAATTTTCTTGATCAATTTCTAGAGCCTCTTTCTCTACAGCATCCAAAACAAAACCTACACATAGATTTTTGAAATGCATTGGAATTTGAATATTGAATGAGATGTTTCTGAAATGTTGATCTTGAAATGCTTTTCTGAAAAAGGTCTTATACACTGATAGTCCAAATCTCTTAACCTTCAGAGAGCAGGAGAGACAACCCTTTAGCCAGCCCTTGGCCTAATTCAGTTGAGTCCCAGAGCTGACATTATTTATTGAAGCATAAGCAGTTGGTTATCATGGAGGTGAAGTCCATCTTGAATGTATTCAAGCTGTAACTCACTGGCTGTTTGCTGGTGTTGCCATTGTGATAATTGATTATATCAATTGTCACAATTGCCATTGTGATAATTGATATATATCAATCAAATGATCCAGAAAACTGGTATTATATGAGACCTCCGCTTGAACTGCCACTCCCCCCATACCCACTGGTAAATCCAAAAAATAGGGAGGCCCCTCATCCATTATAAGGGAGAGCAAGGCCAGGCAGAATGAGGGGAGAGGGCCAGCCAGGCATGTCCAGTGGTAAGTGACATGGAGACCTTGTAATAATATCATGGTGGGAGTAGAAAAGACCCTCCCCATGAAACGAGAAATGCTACTTAGATTATTTCTGGTGCAAACTTAACTTCTAGAATCCAGGCTGTTCCTTGGGTCCTTGCCCTGAAGCTTTACCAAAGCATATACCATGGGGTCTGGCAGAGACAAGAATTTACATTTTTAATCAGGTTTTTATTTTCATTAGTTCTATCATTTTACTGAATGCCTTTCAGTAAAATGTGGTTTGTTTTTCAAAAATCTGGTTATCTTGCAGCCAGATATTTCTCAGAAATTTCCTCCTAGGAAACTAAATCCTACTTGAGCATAATAAAGAAATACAACCCCACCATCGAAAAATTCAGAATAAAGACAAAAAGGCCTAATTGAATATTGACCAAACAAAACTATCTTGTTTGTTCCTTACTTTAATATTCTTTCTTAAAGCAAACCTTTTCAGTCTGGCTTTTGTTCTCAGTTAGAAAGACCCACCAGCAAGATCAACAAGAAATTGGAAATGCTGCATTAAAATATTTAGATCATAAGGCTCCAAAAGTGGAACCACATCTGTCTCCCGATTTAGTATGGCTACTTGGAGAGACCAATGGATGTTATAATCAATTATCACAATGGCAACACCAGCAAACAGCCAGTGAGTTACAGCTTGAATACATTCAAGATGGACTTCACCTCCATGAGATTTAATTAAATGCTATGCATATAAATAATCTCACATTCTAATTCCCTATTGCAGTCAGAGTAACCCTAGGCTTGCAGCCTCTTGCTCTGCTGCATGACTAGGTGTTGATCTGAAAACTGAGAGCAACTAATGAAAGGGTCAGGCCCAAAGGAAAAGCAAGCATTCTGAGCTGTCACCTCTATCATCCTCCTTGTGTCTGTGGATTTTAGCCTTTTATAAACATAACCCTCCCTATGCAGAACATTAGGACACAGAATATTTCCCACACCATTTCAAAAGTTTAAGCCACTGAAAATGTGATAGCTGGCAAGTCATGGTCTTCTTGACTGAAATTCAAATGCTGGTGGAATAAATTTGATGTTGGGAAAGGTTGGGATGTGGAGGTAAGAAGAGAGACCAAGAGAGAAAGAGGTCCCTGTATTGTCATATTTGGCTTTAAAAAGATCCTCCAAGGTGTGTCCTCACATATTATTGGGGGTCCTGACCAGAATACCTAGCCTACCCATCACCACTTACAAAGGAAGCTGCCCTGCCTCGCTGCCTTGCAGAGAGAGCACCAGGGAGGCTGCTCTCCCACCTGTGAGCCACGCTCCCCCTGCCCACTCTTGGACTGTGGTTCCTGGACCAGGGTAGCCAACCTCTAAAAGGACCAGGGCCTGTGTGGGAGCCTAGTGTAGAAACGACTTCCAGAGCATGGAAGTGCTGAGCAACTCAGATTGTGCAGTAGGAGTAAATGCAGAAAGGTCATGAGGTCAAGAAGTGATAAGGGTCCAGAGAGCCAGAGTCATGAAGGATTCAAATGTCTGAGTAAGCAGAAGCTACACAACACAGCACGTCAGAGAGCCAGTCCTCAGGAGGAGGGACGGAATGAGAAGACACCAAAATGTGGTAATAATTGGAAAGGCACATTAAAGGCAGCGTAGTAGAGAGAAGATCCGAATTCTCCTGCTTTACAAGGGTCTGGAATCCCAGTGGGCCTTAGTTCCAGTCTCAAAGAGACCTGGTTAAATCAGGTTCTGTTCTGCCAGGAGGCCTGCTTTCTACACTGTCTTATGGCTGAGAAGCTTTCTTTTACCCATGTATAAAAGCTAAGCCACAGATAAGTTAGGCTAATGTTCTTCTGGTGGGCATATTAAAGTCTCCTTATGTGACAAGCACCAAGGACAGTATAGGAACACTTGAGATGACTTTACTTTCAACTGTCAAGTGCAATAGAACTGTTACCCATCAGCATCTTGAGATGAAGGCAAAAAAAAAATTTAAAAAGGATAATTAAAACCAGCCTTTCAAATAAGCATCATTGCAAAGGTTACAAAACACTGCAGTATTGCCAAACTTGGTGAAATCAATTTCCATTTTGTTGCAGTGTGTGTCATGCAGAGATTGCTGAAACCAACAAAATGAAGAGCATTAATAATTGGTATTAATAGCGTGTATAAATTAATTTGCTCATTTGCCTAAAAGAAAATTAGCCAAACAATTAATTTATATGGAAGCCCCGCACATTGCATAATATACAGCATATACTGCTTATTGTTTTCAAAAATGAAAAGAAGCATTTGAAGTTTGAGGAAATCTAACCAGTCAATGAAAATTGAGAATCCCTTTGCCGATAAAATGAAACCAAAACCAATTTGATGGGGGAAGAGAAAGAACATCTTAGTGACTTAAAAACCACAGAAAATATAAAGAGTAGTGTATAGAATATACCTGAATAACTTAAAATGGAGATAACTAAGTCCATATTTGTTTGCAGCACTTGCTGACTACCAATACTTAAGAGTCATAACTTGATCCCCCTGCCATGCCTAGGAGGAGGAGGAGCGATAAGTAATAAGCACAAATGGGACATCAAAAGCTGGTAATACGAAGTACTTTGTGAAAAGTATTTCATGGATTCATTTCAACAGGTATTTATTGTTGGGCCAACCATGGTTTGCCTGCCATTGGCCCTAGTATAGGAATCAATGTCGGTGGGAGGGGCAGGAAGTTGAGGACCCTCTGTGCCCATTTTTTTGCTTATAATCATATCTCTTTTCACACACCCAGGCCACACTCAGTTCTTTTAAGAGCTCAGTTAGAAGCTTTGAGGAGTGTTGGGCTCTAGGTTTCTTTCTCTATTCCTCCTCTCTTCTTACCTGTTCATTTTTATTAAGGATTCTACCAGAGGTTGGTTTCCACCTGCTCCCAACAAAGGACAAATACATCAAAAGTTGGATACGATATCAGAGTCTTAGCAATAAAAATCTAGCAGGACTTCAGTCTCATGGAGCAAAACAAGGGGTGGGAAGAATCTGATTCTTAAATGGGATAACATATTAGATTACAATGCCATTTCCTACTCCTGTCTTATAAATAATTCACTTTCACACCTATTGACCCACACAATATCATCCACTCATCCTCGGTCAGAGAGAACCACAGGGAATAAGAGCCATCCTCACTCAACCACGTGATCCCAAGTACGTTTAGGATGTTAGGGCCCACATCATTCAGACTCTGACTGCTCCTCGAGCTAAACTCTCCAAACGGAGCTGCAATGGCTAAAGCTCCCCAAGTGTATGTAACCCGTCAGGTCAGGTCCCACTGAACCCCAGCACAGATTCCAAGAGAGCAAGTACTGTGAATCCCCTCCGCACATGGGGTTTTCTGTGCAAATCTCAGATGGCATTTCCCTCAAGGTACTGCAGGTTGCTCTGAGTAAAAGAGGTAAATGCTTATTAGGATTCTGCACATGCGCCCCAAGAACTGCACGCCACATTCCTCAGTGCTGTCCTTGCATCCTTAGCACACACACGCATCCACATCTGACAAGGGACACCCAAGCACTTCAGGTAATTGCGTTTCCAGAGCAAGTGATATTGAAATGGGGAAGGCTTGGCCTTGCCCCTTGCCTTGCTCCAACAGTAGATAAAATCTAGCATTCTTGCCTTTAAAAAAAAAAAAAATCAGCCAAGAAAGTTTTGCCTCAAACTATTTGACTGTTTTCTCCCTAACCATGAACTCTTAAGTTTTTACCACGTTCCTTTGTTTGCACTATGTGCTTCATTATCTTGCTTAATCATGGATTATCTTTCCACTTAATTAAACTAGCTTTCACTTTGAAACTTTGTATTAAAAAGACAAATACAGATGTCATGTAGAATTATTTTACTTATCTATTATATCAATCAAATAATTACTCCTGCCCCCAGGTAGTTAAAGATGAGACATTGTTGATCAAAATCTCTCTCTTATCTTTCTTCAAATTCCAGAATTTTTAAAGCCAAGTAAGTATAAAAGACCCAGATCGCAAACATTGCTGAAAAACATCTTCCAAAATCAATGTCAGACATTTGCATTTCTGATTAGTTACAAGAAAAGATCCACCAAAAGAAATGCAGGCTTATATAAGGGAGGCAAAGCGCTGTGTTCTTCCTTTACTTTTCAACTCAGTTATATCTTCATGTTCCTTTGTTGGATAACATATGGAAGGACTTTCCTTGAGAATCTGATCACATCCCTGACAAAAAGGCCTCTTCAGTCCACTAATGAATTCTATTTTAATTAGTTAACATGAAGATAATTAATATTCAAGACCATCTCTAACTCAAGATTGATTTCATAATAAGTCTTAAAATATTTCAAAATAACAAATGACTACTTCAGATAATTCTTCAGAGGGCATAAAGAAAAAAAAACAAGAAAACATGATCCTCAGAAAACACTGTCTTCTTGATTGATTTAGAGTTGAGTCCTGAGGAGCAAGGAGCGGTAGGCCCCCCAGACCTAAAGGAAAATGCCATGAGTGGGATTAAAATTCATTCAGGACACTGAGTAGGTCAACAAACGTGAACAATACCAAAGAAAAAGTATCTGAAGCTACACCCTTTTAAGGTGGGTTTCTCAATTTTCTGCTTCTGCTCACCGAAGGATATTGGAAAGAGATCTGTACAGGACAGAGCCCAAAATCTTGGAGAAATGGGTGTTTCTGAAGGGTTCAAGGTTCTTGCACTGAAAACACATTCATTAAGTCCCTAGGATAATCTACACATTTTAGGAGTCTTGTCTTACTCGTTCCCATGTTCTGCAGCTTTCCCCCTCATATTTCTCTACATTTGCATAGTACTATTGACTAAACAAAGTGTGTTCTATGGAACCCAGATGCTCAAGGAGGAAAAGCTTCTCTCATAAAACAGTTCAGGATGTGTTGCAAACCCTCTCCACTACTTGCAGATTTACAATGTACGGTAATCAAAACTGCAATGGAAATTGCAGTAGGTAGGGGAGCTTCTCTGTCTGGGTCTTCTTCTAGCTGGCCGTGCAGTTAGGGCAAGTCTGCACAGCTCTGGAGGGCTCAGCAATCTCATCTCTGACATGATAGCATTTTCTCAACCACCTTAACAACTGCCTCCAGACGTAGGCTGATTGTGGGACTCTAGAGCAGACATTTCTGGCTGCCCACCCAGATCCATTTCTTCCTTCCTCCTTTTAAATTCCTGTTTTGTTCAGATAGCTAGCCTCTGCCATGCACCACACAGACCTCAGGGGTCACTGAGCTCCCTTTAGCTGAACTAAGCCAAGAGTGACCATATCTTGCTTGTGATTTGCTGGCAGCCTGGGTGAAGACCATCTTCTCTTCTTGGAAGGTGTCTAGTAGTATCCCTCCGTCTGTTCCCCTGGACACTAGGTGGGCTATATGGAACAGCTAGAGGACAGGAGGGAGGTGAGAGTTAAAACAACAGCAGATAACGGAGCTAGAACTGTTGGCTTAAGTCCACTCTGAAACCCCACTCTTCCTCTAAACTTCAGTTGTGTGAGCCAATACATTTATTTATGACCATTTGATTGGGACTGTCAGTTGAAGTCATCCTGATGGATATGGCATTCTATAAAAGCTACACACCTTGGGGACCCTCAACACCCTTTCAGAATCTGTCTCTAGGACCTACTTACCCTGTGTTGCTTATCCTCTTTTGAAGAATGCTTGCATTGGATTTGATTTTTAATCTTTAGCCACTGTGGATGAGCTCACCTTGCCCTTTACTTTGCATTGCTTCTTCCTGCCTAAGTCAACAGTCAGAAGCCTGGACACCCTGCTTGCATGAAAGAGGCCCCAGCTTTCCCAGAGCTCCCACTCATCCCAGCCTCCCAGGACCATTCCCAGCGTGGCAGCTCGGCCAAGCCACAGTGTCTTCCAAGTACTACCAGCCCCTGGGCTGAGACCAATTTTCCTAGACCAAAAAAGTGCAAGTATGGAGGTTTTTAGTTGTGCTATGCTCTCAGCTTATGCCTTAGTTACTGTTTCTAAAATGATGCCTTCAGATGACCAGTATCCGCATCACCAGTCTCATGATCAGATGCTTGTTAGAAATGTAGGTTCCCAGACTTGCTGAGTAGTGTTTCTGGGTTCACACCCTAACCTTACATGGTTATCTCCCACATTCTGCATTACTCAGCTTCCAGCCTCAGCATCTGATCAAACAGAGGCCACCGCAGTGAGAGCAGGGGTGGGGGGGAGGAGACAGAATTAGGAGTTGAAGGGAGAACCCGGAAGTGTGATGGGAAGGTGCTGAATGGTTTCGGATGCACAGAGTGGAACTGTGGCTGGAGAAGATGCAAATTACGACAGCCATTTGCCTCCCAGCTTCCATGACTTTAATCTTCCTGCATGCTCTACTAGCTTTTGCTTCTGGCGTGATTTGCACCCAGACATACCCAGCATCACAATGTATCGCTCCATAAATCATAGAGTTGATGGCAAAGAACTAGGTGAAGAATAAAATGTCCAAGACCGAAAGGTCAAAGTTTTATAAAATGGCAATCTACATGTCACAAAAGTTTTGCATAAGAGTTAGTACTTTCACAAATGTGAAATATATTTTCCCAGCCCCACAGCACACCTCATTTCCCAAGTCCGTGCCAGTTCATAGTGCTCATTTCATGCTTTGTGTGGCTTTATAAGTTCTTTCCCGGTGAAAAAGAGAAGACCACCCACTTCCTTCCCTTTTCTTATGAAATATATTTACACAGTGACTGACACAACAGAATGCAGATTATAAGTAGAATAAGCCTAGAACTTCGGACTGCCAACTTCACTCAAAATTGGCTTTAGGAATACGTCAGACACAACTGGAAAAAGTGTTCAGCGCCATTTTTTCTTTTTCAGAAAATGATGGAAGGGAATTTGAAGCTTATTCTAGAATCTGTTTATTCTGGAATCTATTCAAAATAGACCTTTGGCAGTTCATTCTCTTAGACCATCCGCATACTTAGAATTAATCCTCTTTTCTCTTTTATAACAAACCTACATCCTCTTTCCTGCCCCTACTACTCCAGTTCTCGTTGGGTATTTTTTGTTTTAAAGATTGAGAGAGGAAGAGAGAGAGAGGAATGAGCCGAGGGGGGCGGGCAGGAAGGGGCAGAGGGAAAGAATCTCAGGCAAACTCCCCACTGAGCAGGGAGCCCTATACAGGGGTTCAATCTCATGACCCTGGGATCATGCCCTGAGCTGAAATCAAGAGTTGGTGGTCAACCAACTGAGCCACCCAGGCACCCCCTCATTGGATATTTTGACACCAAAGTCTTTTTCAATTTCTTACTCACAAAGGGCAAATCAGTCTGAGGTCTGGGACACTTAGCCACGATTCCAGAGCCCTATGCAATGGTCTAAAAAATTCATGTAATGGACTCCAATGCTGGACTGATTTCTTGGATTCTAGTTTTTAAATTACATTGGAAACACCAGAGTCAATTTATAATACATAGGGCTTTCATGTTAGAACTCAAAAGTCAGGTGTTAGCATCTGGGCCTTCTGATCACCAATGTCACTCCTGTTTCTATTCTCCAG
This sequence comes from Neomonachus schauinslandi, assembly GCF_002201575.2. Lineage (NCBI taxonomy): Eukaryota > Metazoa > Chordata > Mammalia > Carnivora > Phocidae > Neomonachus > Neomonachus schauinslandi. Next base: position 113,450,365 of record NC_058405.1, on the reverse strand, counting down.
GTTAGTAGTTCTCAAAGGAGCTGTGTATCAGAATCACTGGAGGAGTTTTTTCAAAATAGATTTTCTGACTCAAGTATAACATAAAAAATCAGGGTTTTTTTTTGTTTGTTTGGTTTGTTTTGTTTTGCAAGCTCCCTGAGTGAATTTCATGCAACCACCCAAGTACCCAATACTGAAGACATTTAGGAAGCACTTCTCTGGCCCTAGTGGTTCTTGTATGTGCATCAGAAACACCTGGAGCCCTTATTAAAATACAGACTGAACCCTCAGAGTTTCTGATTCAAAAGGTCTGAGATGGAGTCTGAGAATTGTGCATTTCTTTCAAGTTTCTAGGTGATACTGATGCCGGTCTGGGGACCACACTTCGAGAACCACAGCTCTAACCCAGGTTACTTGTACACGTGTTTATTATTCATTAGGTTTTTTATTATGTAGCCAAGAACTGGGCTTCACAGGAAGGAATTATCCTTTCAGATCAAGGGTAACACACCCAGCTGAACATCATAATCACCCAGGAGCTTTTATTTTCTTTAACATTCAATTATTGGGATTAGGCTTATGCTTCACCTCAGATCTACTGAATCAACATCTCCAGGATGCCCTGGTAATTTGTATTGTTTTGAAGTTACCCAGAGGTTCTGATTACAAGGATTTGAAAACATTGCCTTAGATGAGCCAGACTTGTGAGTTTATGAATAACTTATACTAAAAATTATCTGAAATTCAATTTTAATAGGGCATCCCATATTTTCAGTTGTGCATCTAGCATCCCTACTCAGCTGTATTTGTGAACAGTTTATTTCCTTTGTGTGTTCCCTCTTTTGCTCAACACAGCCCTATTTTAAATGCTCAAGAGGGTTGTGGTAAGGAGTGAAATCCACACAAACATGTCAGGGTGAAGAAGAGAAAATTAAGATGTTTCCTCAGGAAAGAAACACACACACACACACAAAATTTCATTAATATAGACAGCAGAAACAAAATCAGAAAGAAAAAAACTACTGTCTGCTAATGGTTTTTTACCAGACGATTCATCAGTTACACAGTCAAAAGAAACCCTGGGGAATAAAAAGACACCAAAGTTGCTATTAAAATGTTCCAAGTGAAGCCATATATAATTAATTTCAAACAAGCATAAGCTATGAAAACTCAAACACTTCAAGGTGCTGAGTGAAAGGAGGGATAAATCTACATCAAGCTTCAAAACTGTTGCTTCCAGGTGAGTCTAAGATTAAGCCAGAGACAGGGAGATAATGATGTCTGCTCCCTCCCTGTTTTATTGGAAGCTAAAGAACCTTAAGAGGAGGTGCTCCCAGGGCATCAAGGACGAGAAGAAACAAATATACAGCCCAGCACCTGACATCAGCACATAACAACTAAGAAACTGAATTGAATGAGTGGAACAAAATCAAAACAGAGAAGAAAAATTCACTGATGCAGAAGACAAAGAATATAAAGGAAGTTATTTGGCAAACCACCACACAGGCTGTATAACCACCATAAGTACCACGGTCCCTCCAAAGTAAGCAGGTTTCTTGTAATGCTCTTCTGCCATTTCATAGGTTAGGCACCAGCAAACTTCTACTGTAAAGGACAAGATAATGAATCTTTTAGACTTTATAGACCATACACTCTCTGTCGCATCTTCTCATCTTTGCTGTTGTGTGAAAGCAGCCATAGACACTCTGTAAATGAAGACATGGCTGTGTTCCAATAAAACTTTATTCACAAAAATACATGGTTGCTGTGGACTGAATGGTCGTGTCCCTTCAAGATTCATATGTTGAAACTTCAATTCCCAATTTCATGGTATTTGTATGTGTGGTCTTTGGGAGTTAATAAAATCATGAAGGTGGAGTGGTCATGAATGGAACCAGAGCCCTTATAAGGAACTAAAGAGACCAGTCTCTCCCTGCCCTGTATAAATATAAGTAGATGGTGGTCAGTCTGCAAACCAGGAGGAGGGCCCTCACCAGATCTCTGATCTGCTGGCACCTTAATCTTGGACTTCTTAACCCCTAGAACTGTAAGGATTAAATGTTTTTAAGCCACATAATCAATAGTGTATTTGTTACAGAAATCCAGCAGACTAAAAGTGGTAGGACATGTTTGGTTCATGGACCATAGTTTGCTGACTCCCACCATAGATGAGCCCACATAACAAGGATAGCATCATTAATGGATTCTATGGTGGATGCTCAGTTAAAAAACAAAAAACTCCATCTACTCATCACCATACATAAAAGGGCAGAGTGCTTGAAGGTCACCCCAACTGTAAAGGCAGGAAATCAGGATTCTGGAAACAGAAAGAAGTTGCTGAGACTGTTAAAAAAGGAAAGAGAAGACAAAGGGACCAAACATTTTAGCATGTTTTTAGAAAGGTTCACTTGGTGGCCCTGACATTCAGAGAAAAGTTGACCGTATGGGGGAGGGGCCTTCTTGCCAGTTTCTTTGAAGTTAAGCTGCTACTGCGAAGGGTGCATGATAGGAGGAGGTGTCATCCTTCTGCATCAGGAAAGCTTCCTGATTTTCTCAATTCACTAATTCGCATTTAACATCCCAAGAAGTGTCCTTTCCAAAAAGAGAAAGCTAGGTCACTTTGGCATGGAAGTTTATAATTTAAGCCAGAATATATCACCCATGGTGCATGGAAACATAACTTCAGTGACCTCCTTTATGACACTGGTGAATGTTTTATCCGAGGTCACCAGGTCAGTCAAGAAACACATACAAGCATGCAGTCTGCATTGTATAATTTAAAAGCTTTATTTCCCCCCACATGAGCAAATGGGCTTCATATTAGTTCAACTGGAAGTTTTCTTCCTATAGCTAGTGGCCTTTCTCATTGACTATGTCATTGGTGGGGAGATTCCCTTCTCACAGGGGAAGGGTGAGATTTCATGGAGACACTGAGCTAATCACACACAGAAATGTGAGGGTCTGACCCAGCAGCTTCCGAAAGAGTCTTGAGGTCGACAAGTCCCTTCAGCTAACGGCCTGGGCAGGCAGGAACACCACAGGCTTACTGCCACCCACCCGTTGCAGATGCTGGGCAGGCTCCTCCCTGCGGAAGTGACAAAATGCAGCCCCTCTGGCCAGGAAGCCTGGCGATCCCCTCAGTTCCTGCCATGTTCCCTTCCCTCAATTCCGTGGCCTGATGCAGGAGTGTTTTAGCTCAGCAAACAACTGGCTTCTGCTTTGGGGTCCAAGGCGCACTCTTCAAGTGCGAGACTGGTCTTCACTCAAATGTTGTGTTCACACAGTTCGTGGCCGGTGCTTCATGGGGCAGTTTCTGCCTCTCCTAGGAACAGTGGCCTCGTATCAGCAGAAGCACGAAGACCCAGGCAAGCACTGGTAGGCAGAGCGTGGGGACACCACTGCCAGATGTTCTCTGCGCGTGCATCACGGCGAAGACCGCATTCGTGTGGTTGGTGGGTAACTCTACATTACAGATCATGCCTTCACAGCAAGACCTACACTCCTGTCACAAAGGCAAGAGGAGAGGGGAAAGAGGATGAGTGATGGGAAGGAGAGGGAAGGGTGAAGCAAAGAGCCACAAAATCAAGCTTCTTCAGCACTGAGATTAGATAGAATTAGAGTGAACCAACTCGGGGTGCCTGGGTGGCTCAGATGGTTGAGCGTCTGCTTTCGGCTCAGGTCGTGGTCCCGGGGTCCTGGGATCGAGCCCCACATCGGGCTCCTGGCTCGGCGGGGAGCCTGCTTCTCCCTCTCCCTCTGCCTCTCCCCCTGCTCATGCTCTCTCTCTCTATCTCTGTGTCTCAAATGAATAAATAAATAAATAAAATCTTTAGAGTTAACCAGCTCATCCAGTCTACGAGACACTCAGGCCCCCTTGAGTACCTTTCCCCACCACTGACCCGGAAGTAAGGACTATCTTGAGAGTCTTTTCATTTAACAGTGATTTATCTGCAGCAAGCCAAGCATAAGCAAGGAAAAGAAGAGGAAGGGAAATTGAATAAGACTGCTTGATTGAATCAACAAATCTAAGGTTTGTAAGGAGAAACACTGAAACAAAAATGAAAGCTAGGAACCTTTTGGATTGGTCATTGATTTTCTTTCTCGGTACTGCTTGTTAGGGGATAATAATGACTCTCTATTGTCTATACTAACACCTGATTCCTATTGTTACAGCAGAATGGCTTGCTAATTATGGCTGCTGGGTGGCTGAAAAAGGCTTGTCCCCTCACGGCACAAGATGTTTTTCAGGGGAGGCAATCTCCTGTCAAAATACCTGGAACAATGCTTCAACCTGATAAACCTAGCGAGCCATTCATAGAGGCGTCCAGGCTGGCTAGCTAAGAAAAGGGCAGCGACTCAGAAGTACCTTTATCGGCAGCTTTCAACCCTGGCTGCACATGAGAATCTCCTTGGGGAACTTTAAAAAAGGAAAGATGCCTGGGTGGCTCAGTCATTAAGCGTCTGCCTTCGGCTCAGGTCATGATCCCGGGGTCCTGGGATCGAGCCCCACATCGGGCTCCTGCTCCGCGGGAAGCCTGCTTCTCCCTCTCCCACTCCTCCTACTTATGTTCCCTCTCTCCCTGTCTGTCAAATAAATAAAATCTTAAAAAAAAAAAAAAAGGAAAGATGCTGATGCCTAAGACCCCACCCTGAAGTTCTGTTTCAGCTGATCTGGGATGTTCCCCCTCACCCCACCCCCGACAATGAACATAGCTATGAAAGCTCCCCAGGTGACTCTCCTATGGAGCCGGAGCGGAAAGCCACTGGTGTCAGAACCACTTTCTGTACACATAAACTAAATCAAATTCTAAAATCTCATGAAATTCATATACTTTTCAAGTAATTTTTACAAACATTTCAGAATTCCAGGCATATAAAAGAGGAAAATTGCTCATTTAGAATGAGAAAATCGAGATCAGGTGATCTAAAATCTATCCATAGTTCATCCTATTAAACAGATTCTTTCAGACTCACTTCCTCATCTAAGCAGAGGTGGGGGGCAAGACCAGGACTCCTTAGTGAAAGGGGTCCCCATTTCCCTCTTTCCACCTTCCACCTTCACTGGCCAGTGTGCCCTGTGATACCTGGCCATAAAGAAAATACATGAGCTGGGCTCTGTAGTGTTTGCCATTCTCTCATGGATGATTTGGTCTTGGGCTTTCAGAGCAGACTTCAATCTACCCAAAGTCCGAGGTCCAGGGTGTAGCTGTGTGGTTTGGGAATTAGTATTTGTTTCTAGTAACGTTATTTTTTCTTGAAGGACAGAGAGTCTTCCATTTCTTTGTGGTCTCCATTGCATCCCTGTCAGGGAGTGTTTCCGCAAAGAGTAAACATGTACACAATCTGACTTATCCTTCCTGCCTTCCATAATGTATAAGTAACCATCAGTTACAAAAAAAAAACCAGGAGAGAAACTTTACACACACACACTCCTTACTGTATGGTCAGAATCTCGGCTGTGGTGGCAGCCCACAAAATGACATTCACTTCTGGAGGCACATTTTTTGGTAATGGATGTACTTCTTCCATGACTGGTAAAGTGGTGAACTGTCAGACAGTACTGTGTATCTAGGCAGAAAGGGAAAAAAAAAAAAAGGCAACCACACGTTTCACATTGCAAAAGAGAGACTCAACAATCACTTCGGAAAGGACTAAAATTCAGGACAATCCTTAGGTTTCAAGGCAAGAGGTTTAATGGCAGGAGTGGACACCTATCCTTTGGTGCCCTCTAAAGCTGACCTTGGGTCTGCTATTTCATATCAAAGTGCCTGTATCTCTGTCTCTCTCCCTCTGAAGCATGGGTTCTAGGACTCTATGGAATGGAAGGTGTAAACGTAAAATGTAATGGGTTAGAGCACTTCTTGGTGTATTATTCAGCATTTGTTTTTTGTCTACTAAGAGACATGTGGTAAATGAAAAGCAGGTGCTTTAAAGTATACATCAAGACCACCTTCCTGATGCACCCAGTTCTTACCCACGCTCTAATCCTCCCAGAGTGTTTGACTTTTCCTGAGTATTCCCATTTTTCTCCCCTTTCTTTACTCTAAATCTCTCTGTCCCCTCCCTGCCACACAGCTCGCTCATTTCTACAACTTTCTGTATGGTTTTAAGCACTCACGTTTTACTACTTTTAAAGAAAGTGATTTCATTCAATATCCAAGGAACTTCTGCTTTAGTTTTGCCTCTCTCTATAGTGATCTCAGGCCAGTGCAATGCTCCTTAGTTTACTGAGAATGGACTAGAGCAGCAATGCCATAAAATGGGGGGAAAACTTGTTTAATACGGAGAACCCTTGGCTTCACAGAACTGCCTCAGTTACAAGTGAGCCCCATTAGGTCCTTCAAGCTCACTTACTTTTGAATAAGATGATGTTGACAAGTATGCTGACATTTTGATACGGTTGTTGTAAACTTCAAATAATATTAACACATACTGAGGGGATACCACCAGCTAGGCACTCTAGCATGTATTCACACAGTCAATCCTTACAATAAGCCTTAAGACAAGTCTTATTAATATCATTTTACAGATCAACAAAAACAAAGGCACAGTGGTTACATTAGGTAGAAGGTGGTGGAAGGTAGGATTCTAACCTGGGCAGTTTTCTAGGGTTTGTACTCTTCACCAGAACACTATTCTGCCTCTCGGCATACTTAGTATTAAATCACATGATGGCGTAGGGCACTCGACACAAGTAGTTGACTTCCACATTCAGAAGGAAAAGGAACGACTATAATGTTTTAGAAAGGCATTTCAACTTAGACTTCAAACAAAGGAGAGCTGAAAACTGGTAGCTGTGTGTGTTCCTATAAAATGTCACCCATGCTAAAGCAGCCCTGGAAAGTCAGAACAGAAGCCAGGGTAAATAAAACAAGACATGTCATTCTTGTCATATCCTGTTACACAGAGAACCGCTCTTAACAACACTGACAGACCACAGAAGGAAAACTCGAAGGGGAAAGGAAACCTGAGATGACAAAGAACAAGAGCTGTGGGCCTGTTCACCCCCAAGAAATGGTTGACTATCACTCTCCTAAATAATGGCAAATTGTACAAAATTACACCCTTGGTTAGAATTCCAGATGGTTAGTATCTTTGGGGCTTGACTGAGTACAGTCAAGAATGTTCCATCATGCACAGTGGAATGAGGGGGTTATTCCATGGCGAGCTCTTAAAGAGTCAGGTGTGCAGGGGGGACCTGGAAGAGCCCACGGGCTTCACCTCTCCCATCTCTGACATTTTCTTGGTGGTAGAAAGCTGCAGCATTCCTCTTTTGTTCACCTGTTTCAACAGAGATGAAATTCTAAAACCCCAAATATCCATGCACGTTCCCATTAAAAATGGCTTTGATTAATAAATGACAATTTGAAGTGTTATGCACAGACCTATTGGGAACAGTGTTTTGATATAATTCAAAATAATACAGTCCGTGAAGATAAAACACAAGAAGTTGGACATCAATGCCCCAACTGACTACTGTCTTAATTCTTAGCACCGAATGTTTCAGAGGAATTTAAAGCAAATAGGGAAAGAACGATACCCACCCTTCTGAAGTAAGGTAATAAAGAAAGCATTGGCCAACCTTGAAAACTATGAAATAATGAAGATATATTTCTGTGCAAAATGTAGAAACACATTTCCAAATGCATAACATACGTACATGTACTCAGAAGCACATACCCAATTTAGGGTCACTCTACAGAAATGTAAAAGAACCTCAAGAAAAAATTATAATAATTACTTTTGAAAAGAAATCATGACAAATACTGCCAAGTAGATGTCACAACCATTTGTGCTAATTTATAGCATCAGATTCTCAGGCCCCATAGAGGTCTGCCGTGTGGACTATTTATTGGTGTCACACACTGGCTTTCTCTGGAAGAAGTAAGGGTATTTCACTGCTTTATAGAACATGATACAGACATTTCCAAAAGAGTCAAGGTAATAGTAGACCAAAACTGGTAATCTTTAACTCTGGAAGAGATGGTTGGTTTGTTGGCTTCTCTTGGCCTTTTAGGTCTGAAAACCGAAAAAAAAAACAGTACCTCCTAAAATCTGAATAGCCTGATCTTCTTATAGCTCTAAGTAGAGCTTTCCAATTCCAAATCCCCCATCAGCACATCGTCTGCCTTACCGCCAAGTTTGTATATATTAAATCATTGAACTTCTTGTCCCTCGATTCTTACCACCCTAGTCCCAGTTGCCATCTTCTCTTGCCTGAAGACAATGAAAGACCCCACCTGGTGTCCCCTTCTACTCGTCCCCAGCCACCCATGCTCCACATAGCAGCAGAGCAGTATTTTAGAACACAACTAGAATCCTGTGCTCCCCTAGCGTATAACCCCCTACCGCCTTCCCATCACATTTATAATGAAATCCAAATTCTACCAGAAAAAGAAGATCCTGTGTGCCCCAGTCCTTATTTCCATGAGACTCTTTCTCTATCTGCTACGAAGCCTCACTGGCCAGTGTTCTTCCTGTTGATTGAAGAGGCCAAATCTTGTCTCCTGCAGACTTTACATTTGCTGTTCCCTCTTCCCGGCATGTTCTTTCTACATATCTCCGCATGGCTGCCTTATTTTGGTCAGTCAGGTCTTAGTTCCTCAGAGACTTCCCTGACCACCTAATCAAAGGCATGCATTCATTCTATCAACAAATATTTACTGAGTGCTTAGTATGGGCCAGGCAACTAGATTAGGTACTAGAGATGTGTCAGTGAACTAAGCAAACAAAAAAGATATTCAAATGTTTGTCAAATGAATGAATGAGTCACCAAAGCATCAATGTATCTCAAGACTATAAAAAGCTTTCTTTGCGTTAGCCAGTATGTGTGACTTTTCTAGAGGTATCATCAAGCATTTCTGAAATTCTTAGGATGCCTTAGACAATATTGTGGTCTATTTGTTCTGCCTGATAATTATTATTTAAGAAATTATCCTTGGAGGCACACACATCGACAAACTGAGGATATGCCACCAGTTTCCAAATACTCTCAGAATAGTCTAATATCTGCATAGTCTCCTAAAAAAAATTGATTTATACAGAACATCATCAGCCTGTTGATACGCTAATCCCATTATATAAAACATGTCTGCTCAGGGTCAGTTAAGAGAGACCTAAATGAGGTATGATCACAAGAGCGTCTTCCAAACTCAGCACACTTACTTTGTGGACACCATTTGTCTTCTGCCCATCGATTGCAGTTATAATTATCTCCTGCATTTTCACAGGTAAAACACTTGAAGCTGTTTGGAAATGGCGTAGCTTTAAAGAAAAATGCACAGTGAAACAGAAAGGTTACAAAGGACAAACTTTCAAACATCAAAGATGGCACAAAATTAGCAACTTTTGTTAGATCAAACAAAATGTACACGCCATCATCCTGAGAATTGTTGTTGCTAGGGAGCTGGACGGAACTGCCAGACTTGGGGCATGTTCTTTATTCCCTTTTCTTTAAATACTTTGTCTACTTATCTACTAGAGAGTAATGAAAATGATTCCACAAGCCACTTTGAAATACTGTTCCATTACAATTTATAACTGGGGAATAAGTGGGAGTTGAGAGAACGGGCAAGAGTGGGGATAGTATCAGAACCAATTATTTGGTATAGTGTGACCCCTGAGAAGAACTAGAGTCAGGTCAACATGAGCTTGAATTCTGCTCTTCCCACTAAGTAGTTGTGTGATTTTTAGTTTCCAAGAAATAATAATATTTACAGTAATACTAACAATGTGTATCCCCATGACATGCAGAGAAATCATGAAGATTAAACAGGAGGTTGCAATAAAAATATCTAGTAGAGTCCCTGGCCCATCAAAGCAGGCTAGTCTCCATCCACATGCACTTCCATTACAGCAATCTCACTTGATATATGTCAATTATCCCAACATTAAACCTCAATCAGGAATGTAACAGTTAATATAAGGATGGTAGTAATTCTCAGGCTCTTATGCTCAGGCGAGACTGTTACAGAAAGCAGGAATTATGACTGCTGGCAATTTGGATTGAAAGCAACGAGAATGTCCTTTTTGTCTTCACGGTTTTTTTTTTTTTTTCTACCTTGTATCTTGTAGTTTTAATGGGCAAGAAGTCGAAAGTATAATAAATTTGACATTTCTTTATAAGCCATGATATAAAGCCTTGTGTAAAACTTTCAATTCTTCCATTTCTGGAGAATAAAACAGATAAAGATCAAGGAGAACCCCAAACCATCCTAGTAACCTGACAACATGTTGGTCAAATATATCTTTTTTTTTTTTTCATTTTTTTAAATGATGTTTTTTTCTCATCATAAAATTGTATTAGTCTTAAAAATCTGAAAATGTATAATTTAGATTTTATGAAAACTGCGTGCCATGTCATTAAGCTGTTAGTATATAATCATTACCAATTTAGAAATGCGTAATAAATGATAGTTCAAGGTGTGTGGTACACATGTGTATATGTGTGTGTGTGATATATATATATGTATGCACATGCACATACAATGTCCTAAATAATAAAAAAGCACAACGTAAAGAAGAGTAACGATATAGGCTTCATTTAGAAGTAGTATAGGGGCATCTATGTGGCTCAATCGGTTGGTGTCTGACTCTTCATTTCGGCTCAGATCATATTCTCAGGGTCATGGGATCGAGCCCTACATCAGGTTCCACACTCAGTGGGGAGTTGGTTTGAGATTCTCTCCTTCTCCCTCTCTCTGCCCCTCTCCCTGCTCGCATGTGTGCACTCTCTTTCTCTAAAATAAATAAATAAAACTTAAAAAAAAAAAAGTAGTATAAATACAGTGGTTCCTAAACCTGGCTGTGCACCAATAGTATCGGGAAAGCTTTTTTTAAAAAGAAGAGGGGGTCGGGGAGAAAAAGAAAAGAAAAAAATAATCGGCATCCCACCCTTCTGACTATTGAATCTCTGCAGAAGGGACCAAGGAATATGTAGTTTCAAGTCTTATATCATGATTCTGTTACTCTTCCAGGTGTGGGAATCACAGACTTTGGTATTTCTACCAAACAATTGTTATCTGTAACAACCTTTCTCTAATAAAGTATATGAGGGAAGCTTTACTTGTCTGAAGAGAAAGGAAGACAGAGGATATATGTATACAAGCACATATATACACATATATGTATATAAGGTGCAGAGTCTGCTTGAGATTCTCTCTCCCTCTCCTTCTGCCCCTCCCTGTTTGCGCGCTCTCACTCTAAAATAAAATCTTTTTAAAAAATATATTTATTTTATCCTATAGATGATATTCACTGATACTTGCTTTTTAAAAATAATTAGTGGGGAAGTTTTCTTTCTAATGGTGACTGCGCATATTAATGAAAATCCAAGTAGTTATTTCCCTCCAAATTTCAAACTAATCTGTTCCAAAATTGTTAATGACCATTTGAAAGAATGTATCATTTATGGAGAAACTTCCTACAGCCAATATCCTTCTCCAACAAAGGGATCAACAAAGAACACTGAATTTTCTCTGCTAAGCTATTTGTAGGAACAGTGTTCAAGAGATTATTTTAAACAAGAACCCCTTTGAGACTTCAGCAGAAAGCCAAACCATTTCAAAGAAATGGAGCAAACTTCTGTCACCATGAATTACCCCTCCCCAGGGAAGCAGTGAAGACTTCCTGGTTTATTCTAGGTATAACCCAAATGTTCCAGAGCAGGCAAAGTTAGGATAGGTGAAAAGAGGGACTTTGAATAGTCACCCTGACCCCACAGTCGTGAACTATGACTCAGACCAGTACTTACGGTCCAGAGGAGGCCTCACGTTGTAGAAATTGATATTCTTGGCCAATGCCCAGTTTTCTGACAAGATAAAGATCTGGACAACAGCTACGGCCAGAGCATGACGGAGGGGCAGCATTCTGACCTTGGTTGTGGGAAAATCCAAAACTCACATATCTACAATGAAGAGAGAGATTGGTCGCATTTATTTGCATTTTGTGTATCAGCAGGAGTATGTTTTGCTTCCCTTTGGAAAGCCTGGTTATTCAAATACATTCCACCATCTACTTGCAGGGCCCATACCTGTGAGTAAATGGCGTTCTTCCCACCCAGGGGAAAGTTAAGCGATGACTGCTTTCTACTGGTTAGGCCTCGGCACTAGCCAGCCCACCTGAAGTAGGACACCCCAAGGCCTTCCAGGCTCAGGAAGAACAAGCAAGCAGCGTGGGCATGGCTGCACCCCATTCCCTCACTGCCTGAGGCTGGCTGGGGTGCTTTGTGCTGAATCACCCAATCTCTTAACGACTAGGGTTCAGAGCCATGGCCACCTGAAGTTACCAAGCCACCTTTCTGTCAACGCCATTCCCTGAGTAAACACTCGGGTTTGAGAAATTCTGCAACGTTTTTTTTTTTTCTCTTTTTTTTTTTTATTTTATTATGTTATGTTAGTCACTATACATTACATCATTAGTTTTTGATGTAGTGTTCCATGATTCACTGTTTGCATATAACACCCAGTGCTCCATTCAGTACGTGCCCTCTTTAATACCTATCACCAGGCTAACCCATCCCCTCACCCCCTCCCCTCTAGAACCCTCAGTTTGTTTCTCAGAGTCCATCGTCTCTCATGGTTCGTCTCCCCCTCCGATTTCCCCCCCCCTTCATTTTTCCCTTCCTGCTATCTTCTTCTTTTTTACTTTTTTTAACATATAATGTATTATTTGTTTCAGAGGTCCAGGTAACAAAGTGTTCAAAACCTGGAAGAAACCATGAGAGTTGGAGCAGTGGGAAGCATGGTGCATAAAAGAACAATGAATTTGAGAAATAGAGTCTCATCAGGATCCCAGAGCACAGAGACATGGAAAAGAGAATGGAGTCACTGTAAGAATGCCATCCCACCTGTGTCTCTCATACCCCGTGCAAGAAGCTGCCAGGAGGTTCTAGAGGAAATCGAATAAAAGTTCTCTGAAAAGCTGAAAACCACATAATGTTAGTCCTAGCCCACAAATACTACTCACAGCTTTCAAAGACTTAAAGTAGGCAGGTTTGGTACCCAATGAAACAGATGTCCACAGAGCACTGAGTAAGATAGTTCATCTTAAGTCCCCATAGGTCCTACCCTCTAGAAGCAACCTGGTAGTAAGAAAATCTTTAGGAGAGATGCTAAGAACCTATACTGTCACCATAAACAGGTTCTCTTTGGCAAGGGAGAGGTGTGGGCAGCAGAAAAGGATGTAACTTGGAGTCCAAAGACTGTGGTTCAGGTATTGGCTCTGCTATTTATTAGCTGCTTGACCTTGGGCAAGCTCTTTAAGCTCTATTAACCTCAATTTCCTCATCTGCAAAGTGGCTTAATAACACACATTCTGCCCACACACTGGGGTAATTGTAAGCCTCAAATATAGGCTCATGTAGACTCACTTAGGGTTGTGTAGGTAACAGCACTTGTAATATGAGTCTGTGAAAATGCTAGAATCTTAGCGTTCAATAATATTGCCTGAACTCATTTTCTTCTTGCTGAATCAGCTGGTCTCAGTAGGTTTAGGGAATTTTTCAAAGAAGAAAAGTCTGATCTCTGCACATATGAGCATAATCCTTCATATGGATATTTTGTTTGAAGCCAGGGTAATAACGCATGGAATCTAGGGATTTTACCTCCCCCTCTTGTGTTGTGAGTAGATTGGTTTTGCGTGTGTGGCTAATAATGCCTATCTCTGGAGATGGAACTGGAGAGCAGACAAAATACAGCCACAGCATCCCCATCCCTACAGATGGCTGCTGCCACTGAGAATGGAGTCTCTAAGGAAGTATTCAGTGTAAAGGAAAACCTGGTAAGTTTCAAAAATCAATAGTGCTAAACTTTATACACTGCATTTCAGCTCAGGACAGAATGAGACCTACTGTTTCTATATTTTATATATTTTATATGAGATTATACACACACACATTATATATATATATTTCTGTCCTGGTTCATTTTAGAAACCAGAAATGACCTTTCAGAGTTATCAGATTTCTAAACCCTATTTTTATGCTCTTTCTGAAGAAAATGCCCATTTCTTACAGCTAACTGTATTATTCCTTACAGACAAGTCATTATACTGGTACAAATTCTGCCTCTCTTACTCATTTCTCTGAGTTGGACTGTTCCATATTCATTGTGAATCTGGATCCCAGGAATGAAGACCCGGCTTTACACCAGTGGGGAATCTTTGAGTAGGGGAGACTAATCCCTCTTCCAAAAACCTCACATTCACTGTGCTCCAATAGCAATCCACATTCCTGTATAATGGAGATGCCTACGATTATAGCTTTCCGAGTCATACTGTCTACATTCAGTCCCTTTTCCATCACTAAGCAAAGATGGGACTTGAGACAAGTTGCTTAAACTTCCCAAGCCTCAACTTACCCATCTGTAGAAGAGGCACAACAACAGTCCCTACCCCAGGGTGTCAAAGCACGGACTAAATTACATCATGTATATGAAGCACTCAACTCAGTGCTGGGCACATGAGCCCTTTCTATCTAGGGCCTAAAGAGCATTGGCTCAAATACCTCCTTCCAAACGTACTCTCTGCGGAGCCTCGTGCAAGTTCCTTAACCTCCCCACACCACAACTTTTGCATCTATGAAATGGAAGTAATAATAATAACAACACTTACCTCATAGGGTTGTAGGAATTAAATTAGTTAAAACATGTGAAGCACTTGAACTATCTACTGAGTTATGTTCACCATTTTCTATTCCTCCCTGGGTAAACATTCTCTGTGATGAACAAATCTCCAAATAGGAATCATAAGCCAGAACCCCTGGTTTGCCTCGTGTAATCTCTATGCAAGACAGAATCCCATTCCTTCATCCAACGTGGCATTATTGACATGTAGTACATAGAGAGACCTTGTTATTATTGGATCGCCAATGAGGTCTTTGCTCTCATGACGTCTGCATTTTAGAAGGAGAAGATAGGCAATGAAGATGGGAAAAACATAATTTCAGATAATTCTAATTCTGAGATAAGTACAATAAAGAGATGTGTTAGTGAATAGGAGGAACTACTTTACATATATGGTGGGCCCAGGATGAGTGAAAGCATCCAAGCAAAGAATCAAGGGAAAAGACACCGCGGTCCCAAGACAGGAAGGAGTGTGCCTTGTTGGGGAACTCAGGAAGTGGCCAGTGTGACTGGCGCGTTCCCAGGAGGCAGAGAGTAGACAAAGTCAGAGGTGGTGGGCCCAGATCATAGAGGCAATCACAGGCCATGGCAAGGATTTGGGATCTAACAAAAAAGAAGGAATTGTTTGGTTTTAGATTTATCTAATTTTGAAAAAATGCTTTGTCTCTGCAGAGTGATAGGTCCCAAATCCTTAGCTTTATTTCTAACTCCCGGAATAAAGGGATGCCAATGATAGAAAATATAGAGGAATTTAGAATTCACCTATCTAGGAATCACAAAGGCTTCTCTGAATAAGAGTAAGTGGATGGCAGATGACTTAAAACAACCGAATGAACAACACACCCAAGGATTAGATTTGTATTTTGGTTTCTCCATTCTTCAAAACAGCACGGTAGGGAAGGTGGCCTCATTACCGTTGTACAAGAGAGGTTCAGAGACCACGCGTAAAGATCCTAGCATGCTGCCTGGAACAGAGCATCCCCTCAAAACATTCCCACATAGCTTGTTCTAGCCTGCTACCCTTGAACGGTAGTGAAAAACAAACCGGAGGAGTATTGTCTCCATATGGACTAGTGTCTTTTCATTTTGTTTTACTAAAACAGCATAGCCTATTCTATCAAAATTCTCCAGAACTGCAAAGGTTTCACCTGTCCAATCAGGAAAACACTAAATAAAAATGTCTCTTATTTTCCAGAGCTGGCTTCATAATCTATTCCCCTATCCTGCTTTTCCCCTAAGTACCCAGATCTATCTATCTCTATTCTGCCACGGATAGGTTTGTGTTAACATGACTGTTTTATCTTTCACAGCCAAAAGACATTAGGATAATGAAAAAGCAAATGACTAACTATGGTATCTGAAAGTTGTTTTACATTTAGAATCATTTCACGGAGTCTCTGAGCTAAAAATCGTCTGCTGAGACTTTGCTGAGTAGGCTTTCCCTGCAGTCTCAGTTACAGAACAAGGTTACAGTAGAGCTTGTATTTTGCTCCAGAAGGAAAAAAAAAACCTTCATTCTCTTACTCTCTCCAGGACCATTACATAGAGCAGAGTTCTTCATAGGGGGTAAGGGTGACCTGTGAGCTTCTTAGGGTTATTTGCAAAATTTTGTGTCTATACGTATTTTCCCCCTGGGCTGAGTATCTCAAAGGAATCTGAGACCCAAATGATAGTTAAAAATGGCTGCTTGCTGTTTCAGGATACAGCTGTTATGATTTGGTTTCCTTTGACTTAGACGTTTTTATATTTGACACTAAGAAAATTCCATACATACATTAGGTATGTGGTATACACTTCTCAAATTCAAGGGTAGCTCAAAAACATTCCTCCCCAGACAGAGCACATTATTTTTATACTTTTTTCCCAGCTGGTAGGCCTGGTCAGAAACCCTTCACCTGAGGTGCTGGCCTTCCATTTGTTTTATGATCTTCTCTTTGGAAAGTATAGTTCTTGCTCCAGAAGGCAGTGTGCTCCTTTGACAAAAGATAGGGGTGCTTTCTGCAAGGCACATTTGTAAGGGATACCACAAGGATGGGCAATGCTTAGGCCTTCCAGGGAATGGCAGGTAGCCAGATTTACAAATTTACAAAACCCATTTGAGACTTTGGCCTATTACTGCCCAGAGTAAAGGACCTACATGGCACTTGGTCCAGAAGCATGACTATGTCCCAGGTCTGAGTAATAATCATCATCAAATCCTTTTTGTGGCATTTTATGCATCCACAGAAAACATGCAAAGCTGATGGGGGCTTCAAGAAGCAGCACATCCTTGACATCATAAACACTTTTGGGGCAGGGACATGACCTATGTTATTTTTAAGTTCCCTAGGTCTAGGCTCAGTGCATGGTAAATACCCAATAAACACCTTTTTGAATAGAACCAACATCTTATCTGTGACCTATAAGGAACACTTCTCTTAGCAAGTAAGACAGATTGTGGGTAGTAAGGAGCTGGTGGAGTGTCCAAAGATACAGAAATGGACTCACAAGGAGATATGAAAAAGAAGAGAACAGATAGATGTGGTAAATACTGGTACTTCCTGCACAGTTGCTAAAAATGAGTCAGCAAGCCAAGGCTAACTCCAACTGCCAATAAAACAAATGAAATGGATAATTTAAAGGAGGCAACTCTGCTAAGTCCAACGTGCCCATCAACACTCACATTCACACCTTCCTGAAAGCAACACTTATCCCGCAGTAAGACACTTTAATGACAAACTTTAATAGGCCTGGCTTCTCTTGTAAAAAAAAAAAAAAGTATAGAAGGCAAAGTGGAAATTCAAAATGAGTGCTGAAATTTTACTCAGAAAGAATGGACTTGATGAAAACACTCCTCTCAAAAGGAGAAATTTGCCAGAAAACTTTACCTTCCGCAACAAGGGTTATGTTACTTGCTTCTGGCTGTTAGGCCAGGTTGGCCAATGGAGATCCTCTGGTTCCCATTAAATTCAAGAACAGTGTTCATGGGACTCACACCAGACTGTGCTAGTTCCCTTCTTTGCAGGGGGGCTGAGGTCTCAACCGCTAACCTTGTCTGGCCATCGAGAGCCCCACTCCTAAGATGACAGCTTCTACCTTCTCTAATCAGCATTCTATTTCTGGTACATGAAAAGTTCTTTCCTCCCCCTAAGTTTAAATATGAGTTTCTTGGGGCACCTGGGTGGCTCAGTCAGTTAAGTCGTCTGCCTTCGGCTCAGGTCATGATTCCAGGGTCCAGGGATCAAACCCCAACAGAGTTGGGCTTCCTGCTCAGCGGGGAGCCTGCTTCTCCCTCTCCCCCTCCCCACCCACACCCACTTGTTTGCTCTAATAAATAAATGAAATCTTTAAAAAAATATATGAATTTCTTTAAAGATATTTAACCTAGCCTTTCTGTGTGCCTGGAGCAAAATACAGGAGAGAATTTTACCTTATGCCCAATCTATTATCTTCATCTGAAAACACAAAATCTCCATGGACTTTTTTCTTGGATAACAACATTCACTAGGGAAAAATAGGATCATGATTCAACCTCTCATTACCAGCTTCTCCAAATCTTAAAATGTAGTAGGACTATAAGTAATGCTTTTATACCCTGCTAAGCACTTAGAAAATAATAAATGAGAGACATAATCCCAATACTCACATATATTATTGGGGCCAAAAACTCAATGTGAGATGTGTCTGTCAAGGGTTAATACAATCATTTTGAAAAGGAGGAAAAACAACAGACTTTAGATTCAGAAAGGACACCCAGAATAAAATTCTGGTTCTACATTTTTTTTATGGGATCAGCATTTTTTTTAAGTTTTTATTTAAATTCCAGTTAGCTAACATACAGTGTAATATACGTTTCAGGTGTACAATTTAGTGATTCAACACTTCCATACAACACCCAGTGCTCATCACACCAAATGCCCTCCTTAATTCCCATCACCTATTTAACCCATCCTCTCACCCACCTCCCCTCTGGGAACCATCAGTGTGTTCTCTATAGTTAAGAGTCTGTTTCTCGGTTTGCCTCTCTTTTCCCCCTTTGTTCATTTGTTTCTTAAACTCCACATATGAGTGAAATCATATGGTATCTGTCTTTCTCTGACTTATTTCACTTAGCTCCATCCACATCACTGCAAATGGCAAGATTTCGTTCTTTTTTTTTTTTTTAAAGATTTTATTTATTTATTTGACAGAGAGAGAGATAGCGAGAGCAGGAACAGAAGCAGGGGGAGTGGGAGAGGGAGAAGCAGGCTTCCCGCCGAGCAGGGAGCCCGATGTGGGACTCGATCCCAGGACCCTGGGACCATGACCTGAGCTGAAGGCAGACGCTTAACGACTGAGCCAACCAGGTGCCCGATTTCGTTCTTTTCTATGGCTGAATAATATTCCATTGTATATATATATATATACCACATCTCTTTATCCATTCATCAGTTGACAGACACCTGGGCTGTTTCCATGATTTGGCTATTGTAGATAATGCTGTTATAAACATCAGTGTGTATGTATCCCTTCAAATCAGTATCTTTATATCCTTTGGGTAAATACCTAGTCGTACAATCGTACAGTCGCTGGATCATAGGGTAATTCTATTTTTAACTTTTTGAGGAACCTCCCTACTGTTTTCCAGAGTGGCTGCACCAGTTTGCATTCCCACCAAAAGTACAAGAGGGCTCCCCTTTCTCCACATCTTTACCCACACTTGTTGTTTCCTGTGTTGTGGATTTTAGTTATTCTGACAGGTGTGAGGTGGTATCTCATTGTGGTTTTGATTTGTATTTCCCTGATGATAAGTAATGTTGAGCATCTTTTCATGTGTCTGTTGGCCATCTGGATGTCTTCTTTGGAGAAAGGTCTATTCATGTCTTTGGCCCATTTTTTAACTGGATTATTCATTTTGGGGGTGTTGAGTCTTTTAAGTTATTTATAGTATATTTTGGATACTAACCCTTTATCTGATATGTCATTTGCAAATATCTTCTCCATTCCATAGGTTGCCTTTTAGTTTTGTTGATTGTTCCCTTCACTGTGCAGAAGCTTTTTATCTTGATGAAGTCCCAATAGTTCATTTCTGCTTTTGTTTCCCTTGCCTCAGGACACATATGTAGAAAGAAGTTGCTATGGCTGATGTCAAACAAGTTACTGCCTCTGTTTTCTTCCAGGATTTTTATGGTTTCAGGTTTCACATTTAGATCTTTCATCCATTTTTACTTTATTTTTGTGTATGGTTAAGAAAGTGGTCCAGTTTCATTCTTTTGCATATAGCTGTCCACTTTTCCCAAAACCATTTGTTGAAGAGACTTTTTCCCATTGGATATTCTTCCCAGCTTTGTCGAAGATTAATTGACCATATAGTTGTGGGTTCAATTTCTGGGTTTTCTATTCTGTTCCATTGATCTATGTGTCTATTTTTGTGCCAGTATCATACTGTTTTGATTACTACAGCTTTTTAATATAACTTAAAGTCTAGAATTATGATGCCTCCAGTTTTGCTTTTCTTTTTCAAGGTTGCTTTGGCTATTTGGGGTCTTTTGTGGTTCCACACAAATTTTAGGGTTGTTTGTTCCAGCTCTGTGAAAAATGGTGTTGGTATTTTTATAGGAGTTGCATTATATGTGTATGTTACATTAAATGTGTTACGTAGTATTGACATTTTAACAGTATTTGTTCTTCCAATCCATGAGCATGGAATGTCTTTTCATTTCTTTGTGTCATGTTCAATTTCTTATGAGAACTATAAATTCTGGTTCTACATTTACTAACCAGGTGACTACAGAGTTAAGAAATACTGTCCCCATTTGTCAATAAGATAAGTGAAGCTTAGAGCCATGGAGGTAAATTTCTTAAGCTGTTGTGGGAATTGGGTATAATTACAGAGGTAAAGCAGCTTTTACTTAGATGGCATTGAAGAAATGTTAGATCCCTACTTTTCCTCCCCATTTCCTCAAATATCATTAGCAGGAAAACAGAGATCAGCTGTCCAAATCCATTTCATACTAGCTGGACCAAATCCGGTAAGCAGTATTGAGTTCTATGCACTAATTTCTGAAGGGGGTTTAAGAATTATCTTTCTCGGGGCGCCTGGGTGGCTCAGTCGTTAAGCGTCTGCCTTCGGCTCAGGTCATGATCCAGGGTCCTGGGATCGAGCCCCGCATCGGGCTCCCTGCTCCATGGGAAGCCTGCTTCTCCCTCTCCCACTCTCCCTGCTTGTGTTCCCTGTCTCGCCATCTCTCTGTCAAATAAATAAATAAAATCTTTAAAAAAAAAAAAAAAAAAAAAAAAAAAAAAAGAATTATCTTTCTCGCAACCAAATGAAAAGTTGGAATGAGTGAATGCCAAGATGCCTTCCACTTCTAATATTTTATGATTTTTATGGAAAGATATTAATGAAGAGTTCCAGTTATACCATAAAAAGTCATAAATGTAATGCAGTATTACCATGTTTCAGATTCCTGCTATAATGTTTAGAAGGATAAAAACTTTTTAAAAATCTCATCAATCATAGGATTAAAAATTCGCAGAAATGAGTATCTCATTTCTAAGCAGCAGGCTGCACATTTTGCAGTGCTAAAGACAGTTTTTTCTACTGCATGCAACCTGATAAAATGTTTAAAACAGTGCTAATATTAAAATAATGTTATTATGCAAATGAACTTTAAATCTAATCAGGAGTTAATACAGGGCAATAAGTGTGCAATTTGGGTGGAAAAAATAGTCAAATCAATTTTAAAGACAACTTTCTAAATGTGATTCAAATTTTAAGGAAAAAGCTAAAAAAAAAAAAAACCCCTTCCCAAATAATATCTTTTCTACTACATTTTTGTCAAAAACATAAGTTTACATCTTTTTTGAGAAGGCTTTGATGACCCTGAAGCAGATGGTTAAGAACTCCACATGAACAAGATTAAAAAGCTTAGATGATTAGGAACTGGAAAATGTGCTCCTTCTAAAAGAATCAAGATTGGTTTGCCATGTTTTATTGAACTCTTTGGACAAATGGTGGGAACCTAATACATAGATGTTAACTGATTATATTCGAGAGTATCCTCAGCACAGGTGAAATAATTTTTGCCCAGTTTGTATCCATAAACGATTTTTAGGAGGCTTATGCCAAATCACTTATACATTGAGGCTCTCAAAATACAGAGTAAAAACCCTATGAGATGAGAGGAAAGGTCTTAATCGCTAAACTTCCACGCCTGGTGTTCATCTACTGTGTGTTACCCTTTCACTTTGTACTACGTTTGTTTTTTTTTTTTCTTTTAAGATTTCATTTATTTGACAGAGAGAGATACAGAGAGAGAGGGAACACAAGCAGGGCGAGTGGGAGAGGGAGAAGCAGGCTTCCTGCCGAGCAGGGAGCCCGATGCGGGGCTCAATCCCAGGACCCTGGGATCATGACCTGAGCTGAAGGCAGACGCTTAACTGACTGAGCCACCCAGGTGCCCCTCACTTTGTACTTCTTAGGAGCTAAGGGGGACACATTCTCATTATTTGATAAAAGGAAACTCTTCCTGATACTTAATTCTCCAATTAATGAGAGCACCAAACAACATATGGATGATGCCTGAAATTTGTTTCAAAGAGCTCCAGATGCATCCTTCAATTGGCAATTTCTTTAAAAAAGAAAAAAGCCAAGAGCATAATATTAAAAGGTAATTCTATAGCGATATTTCTGCTGTTGGGGAGGCAAATGAGAGAGATTATTTTCTTCTCCATCAGAGAAGGTCTTTAAATTTGAGAGAAAGATACTGGCGGACATGAGTTCTGCAAGAGAGCTGCCAGCACACAGGTGTGTGGTACTGTTAATGAGCCATTCCACCGGCAGAAGCACGTAGACATAAACCAAGCGGCAACATGGGTTGGGCATGGAAGATACTGTTTTTATGTTCCATACCCTTGCTTGCTTTACTGAACCCATTTCTTTTAATAACCAATCAAAGCTCTCATAGTAAAAATCTAGACTGAAATGTCCAACAGCTGGCTAAGAATCCATTATTCTGCATTTGTTGGAGGAAATGTCTTGCCAAGCATGCATTCTCGTGTTATGTGGCATACACAACTCAACTGAGAAAATGTAGCTTTCAGGGTCAGCATATAGATGACGGCTAGGACTTCTGACTTCATTTGGTCTCAGCTGACATAGAAAAGGGACCATAAAAATAAAGTGTGCATAGAGATGTGTTTCTCATTTGAATCTCTCTGTATCTATTCTAACATGAGAGAATGTCTGTACCAAAGCAGAAATCGTAGGCAATCAAGTCATTCGGATATGTGTGCATGCGTATACGCACACCCACATACGTGCATGTACGTATGAGCATGTACACATACAGAGATGCATTTTACCGAATGACTTCATTGTTTAAGTGCTAACTATGTGCCCGGCTGTAAAAGTGTCCCTAGAACTCTGTATGAAGAACTGTATTACCAATCATGTCAACTGTCATCTTTCAGTTGGGAGAGGTTTAGGATGCAGAACTGTTACTATGTATTTGGCCTGTCATCTTTCTTCTGCGCTAGGGTTTTGTCACTGACCGTGGTTGAGAGAGCCCCACTAGCTCAACTTCATTCTTGATTCTACAGCTAAAAATATATCACAAAAGTAAAGAACGTGTTCATGGATATCACTCTGAAAACAGGAGGGCATTTTAAAAAACAACAATAAACTGCATGCTATGGCAAAAGACTATCGTGCTTACTTTTGCACAGTCACAAAATCCAGGACAGATTATTCAAAGAACTCTCTGAAAGCTGACAAGCTTATAAAAGCAATCCTAATAAAAAATTTCTGCATTCTGCGTATATAACAAAGTTACAGCATGCCACTTGCTCTATAAATTGTCACTATTACTGCTTGGAGCAGAAGGAAATGTACATATATAAAGATATATATGTGCATAATTTCATATTCCCAGAGGAAACTGAAAAATTATGTGCATTAAATAGTGTTTTAATTGCAACATGAAAAACTGCATTTAAGCAACAGTTCATGATCGCACAAGGGTAAAGTCAAGTGTAAATACTGCCTAGTATAAAGGTGGAAAAATGGCCTTTGTGGGCAGCCTGGCCTGGGTGCAAGTTCTGACCCATCACTTGTTGGATCTACTATCTCTAGCCAATCCCTCTATTTCTCTGAGATTCAGTTTCCCTATAAGTAAAATAGAGATATCAAATATCTGTTTTGCAGAAAGTCATGAAAACTGGAGAATAAAAAAGTCCCTACCCATTGCCATTGTTATCAAATTATCAATTAGGAAGCTAAATGTAGAGATTTATGGTTGGTTCCTCTACGGATTACATGCTGACAAATATCATTAAGATCCTGCAACACCTACTCGATTAGGACTGAAATTCAGTATATATTTTTTCAGCTTTCAAATCCTATGATTGAGCATATGTGAGAGAAGGATGTAAAATTCCTCTGAAAACCAATTTTAGGAAAACTACTCTAGAATATTTGTGGGAACAATAAGCCTAAGTTTAACATTTTCACTTATCTGTTCTCTGATAAATCTATATTCTTAGCCTGTACTTACATAATAGGCAGTTGCTCTTACAAAGTCTGTTTTCAAAAGCAACAAGCTCTGTGCTCTCACAGGGGTCCTTACATGTACTTGCCACTCCTCTTTAGAGGCCTAGTTCCAGTATTTCTCATTCATTCAACCTTACTGTGTCTGCTCCAGCCCATCGGTCAGGCTCTACTCTGAAAAAAGCTTGGGGTTTGTTTGGGGACAGAAGACTATACCCCTCCTTGCTTAGCACTGGGCTGGGCACAGCAAGTTCTAGTCCTTGCTTGTAGAGGAGCTGAGAATTTCTAAAGGTCTCACACAATTGCAGGCATTACCAATAAAAATAAACTGGGGGAAAAAAAAAACAACTTTCTCATCATCTCTACCAGTAGAATTTCCATTTCAATTGTTTGTGTCGATTTTAGGCTAACTCCGTGGAGATTGGGAGAACTCTTTTTTCAGCAACTGAAGGTCTCCTCAACTATGACCTAGTGTATTCACGTATTGTTCAGCACACACTATGTCAAGCTCAAAAAATGCTATGACCACACCATCTTCCCAAGCTATCCTCGCAGGACGGAAGGGAAATGAGCCCTCTGGGCTTTCACCTTTTGCCCGTCCAGACCCACCCTCTATCCCTCTCTACCCTGCTCTGTGTCCTTCGAAGCCAAGTCATAAAGACCCCTCACACAGTTCTTTTTTTCCACAGGCTTCCAATTTAGTTTGGCTAATGGCAGAAACTGGCAGGTTGGAGGATGGGAAGAAACTGAGACTGGGGTACATATTCCCTTGATTCACTCCCTGCCTGGTTGTTATCACACCCCTCAGCTCCGGTCTAGTAGTGGACTCCACAGCTACCTTCTCCCGGGTTGTGAGATCCATTCTCTCTCCCTGTCCTCTAAGCCTAGAGAATAAACTCTTCTTTGTTGCTAACTCTGGAGTCTGGTACCATCTCTTGCTCTTTTCCCTAAACCTAGCCATGCCATTATAAACAGTCCCCTATTAATTCTCTCAAATTACACCCGTCTGAATATGCCCTTGAATATGCCATCTGCCTGCCACGTCCCTGCCAGGACCCTGACTGAGCCTTGAATCTAGTTCTAAAATACCAGGAGTCATTTTGGACCAAAGCATCATGGCTTATTGTTATAGCAGACTTATTATACTTACTATAGGAACAACTGTAGCAAATAAACACTACCCCTTTACTAGGAAAGGGTAAGAGCAAGTATTACTATTGGCTTATAGTAAAGTAACAATTGAATTTATTCTATAAACTAATCAAGGTAAGAATGAAGGCTGTAGAAAGAAAATGAGAATATTATGTAGAAGATAAATCTAGCTGAAGAATGCTATAATCTCATGCAAATATCACAAACCCACCAACATTCAGCTTTATCTGGTCCTACTGTCACTGAAGAATATCATTAAATAAGTAAAGAGATAGGCAAATTCTTGAACTTCAATAAAAGAGCTGAGAAAACAGAACACATACTGTTATGGACACAGTACCGAAGCCCACTGAAGCCCCCTGAAGCTTTAATATATTCAGGTTGTACCCTCTTATTACATTACATTACATTAATACCTACAAATATCTGCACAGACATGTAAGTTTATTTAAATATAATAAATCCACTGTAAACTGGAATCCCATATTAATACAGTGGTGATTTGCCCTATAGTCTCCTTCCTAAGAGCTTACATTTTGAGAAACACCATTAATTTTTACATAATAGGCTTCTCACTGAAGAATTTTCCTTGACCTGCCCCCTTTGGGTAGGCTTCTGTTTACTTCTCATCTTCTGCAGTCCCCAACCTTCCTATTGGGATAATGTTTTTGGTAGCCTCATTTGCAAAACAAAACAAAACAAAACAAAAACAAACCCTTTCCTTCACCTTCCAAGGTTACTCATACCCACTGTTCTTAATTTTCTTTCCTCTTCCTTCCTCTTCCATTCTCTGCTACCCTCACTCAAGGACAACTGAAAGAGGGTGGAAAAAAGTTCAGCTCGAAATGTACATTGAGATCTCATCCATATTCTGTACCAATTTCCTGACCATAAAACTCCTTATTGGCAGAGAGAGTGTTCTGTGATAATGCCTAAAATAGTCCCTTTTACCTTGTACTTAAAATAAAGCACACCTTGAATGTAGATTTTAAAACAGTGGCATATAACAACAAAAGTCAAAGAGGCCAAGAAAGGGAGTCTTCTCTATTCTAGTACTTTCTTGTTAGTGGACCCAAAGACTCCCTTCGCTGAAAGCACCTAAGAGAGAAGACTAGCTTAGGGATGTGGTAAGGGTGGCAACTGGAAAGTGATGGACTGAGGAAGCGCTGATGACCCTACTTACTATTCAGAGTTTGCCAGAACGTGGAGCCCGCTGTAACTGATGCCCAGCTCATACTATTGATGGCAAAGATGACGGACTTCTAGTCCAGAGTCGCAGTCCTGGGCTATCATATCCCACCATAGGTAATAACCACCCTAGCAGTGAGGACAGTGCCTGCGCTTCGGGCTTACCATTCCTCAGTAACCCAACCCCCCAGCACCCACTACAACGGCCTGGTACGTGTGCACAGTGCAGTCAGTAGTCATTGAATAAATGCCTGAATAAGGTTAACTTCACCCAGTCATCCCATTTGCAAAGTCCATTTCCTTGACTCTGAGGCAGACTGATTTCCCCTTACCCTCTGGTGTCAGGGTTTGGGCTACAGGCGATTACCCCCAACTCATGGCTGTGTAGCCTCAAATTAGCAACCATACCATATGACGCATGGTCAAAGAACTTTCCCATCTGAAACTAGTTAATCTTCCCCACACATCCTTGTAAGGTAAGTGCTCTGTGCTCATCTGCAGGTTATAAAGAGGAAATTGGAGACGAGGAGGTTATGGGCTGTGTCAAAGGTTATTAGGGGTGTCTGCTGGGGAATGAAGTCATAAAACAGTGATCCAGGTTCAGTAGCTCCACCCACTCTGAATCCAGGCCTTTTCCCCTTGCTTTGCCCACCTTATCATTTTCTGGGCTTTTAGGAAGGTGTAGACAGAGTCTAGCAGATATGTGCATTTCAAAGGGGGAAAAATTATTCTGACTTGGCTCTGCTAAATACTTTTGGATATCTTTCTGAAAAGAACTCCTATTAGAAGTCATCTCAGTCAGATCTTTTCCAGCAAAGATACATTGTTAGGCAGATTACTACTGTCTCCTGGAAAGAAGGCTGAGAAGATACATCGTCACTGCTCTTCCTGGGAAATGCACAGGGAGGTTCGCCCTTGGACCCTCAAAGACACAAGTCCGCGCACAGGCTGCCCTGGGTGTTCAGGTTACTGCCCGTCTGAGCCTGTGAAGCGCCCAGAGCAGAATGACGGCATGGTCTCCTCTACACACTTCACCCAGGCTGTTGCTGCCCAGCAGCACATTTGAGGTTTCTGATCAGTTCCCCGGAGCATGCATACAGCAAATATCTCAACCTTCTCTATTACTAGCCTTCCTGACTTTGAGAAGAGAACCAGGATCGGCTACTTACAGGGGCAAAGCTTCAACCATCAAAACCATGTCCTTTTTCCTTTGTGGGTTCCTCTTCCTTCTCCCACCTTCTAGATGAGGACCTGCCCTGAGTTTCATGCTCTTCTGTAATTACTGTTTACCTTCCTATAGTGTGTTTCTAATATTACTCTCCTTAGGGACCGCATTCACTCTCACACATTCAACTCCCATTCCTTGTCAATTTTTAAATCAGGCCCATCCCTGACCTGAGGAGGCTGGACTACCAACTATAATTTTCTGCCATTTTTATATAGCATGAGTTGGAGTAGATGACTATTTCTTTTAGAGAATGACTCCTCTGGACAGACATTAAAACGTTCTCTACTGCTACATTACAACAGCATAGTAGTTGCTCATGAGTAGACGGACGAATAGAACAGAAAGTCCAGAAATAGACTCAAATACATGTGGGAATTTGTTACATGGCAAAGGTGGCTCCTCAAACCAGTGAGGTAAGATTTTACTTTGAGAAGCTGAGTTGGGACAACTGGATAGCCAGGAAAAACATAAGACCAGATACCTACCTTTCACCACACACACACACACACACTCACACACACACACACACACACACAATCAAAGCCATCACAGTTCCACAAGAGAAAATTTTAAACACAGGATAGCATTAGATAATCATAAGGAATTACTGGTGCAATAATCACATAAGAGTTATGTTCTAAAAAGCCCTTATATGTTATTGATATATATTGATATACTTAAAAAGAAAATACGTTGTCTTGGGTTTGCTTTAAATATTCTCAAAATGGATAGGAAAATAGGTAAAATATAAGATTGGGAAAATATTCCTAATTGATGAAGCTGGAGGATGGGTAATTGGGGCTTATTATACTATTTTCTCTAGTTTGGTATGCTTAAAATTTCCCATAACAAAAAAAAAATTTTTTTTTTAAGTACAAGAAAATAGGAGTGACTTCCTTGGAGTGGGGGAAAGCCTTTCCAATTATGATTCAAAACCCAGAAGGTGTAAAATTTGATAAATTCAATTACATTAAACAGTAAGTTCTATATGACAAAAAATAGCATAAGCAAAGTCAAGAAACAAATAACAACCTGGAAAAAAATATTTTCAATTTATGTCACAGACAAAATTATGAAAATCTCACTAATATGGAAATAGCTACTAGAAATCAATAGGAAAATTATCAACAACCTAACAGAAAAATAAGCAGAGAACACCAATAGACATTTCATAGGACATAAGAAATAAAATGGTCTTGAAACACCAGGAGAAAAGTTAAGCATCTTTTCAAACAGGAGAAATGCAAACTGAAAGTATACTTTATAACTTCCAGATTTTGACTAGTCTGAGAGGTAAAAATGTTTTCTAATGCTGTCTTTTAATGAGACCACGGGAAATCAGTTGTTTTCATATATTGCTGGTAGAAAGGTGACTGCTTATGGGCGCCTGGGTGGCTCAGTTGGTTGAGCGACTGCCTTCGGCTCAGGTCATGATCCTGGAGTCCCACATCGGGCTCCCTGCTCGGCAGGGAGTCTGCTTCTCCCTCTGACCCTCCTCCCTCTCATGCTCTCTGTCTCTCATTCTCTCTCTCAAATAAATAAATAAAAATCTTAAAAAAAAAAAAAGAAAGGTGACTGCTTAGGAGCAATTTGGTAGCATTATTAAAATTTCAAATGCATTTACCCTTAGCCCAAAATCTCTCTTGTAATTTTTTCAACAGATAGCCTGTACACATGCACAATGATCTATTACCATGATGGTCGTCACAGCACTGTAATAGCAAATGACTGGAAATAACCCATGTCCATCAAAAAGAGTGTGTGTGTATATATGCACATATATATATTCATATATACTATACATATATTTATATATATACACATACAATGAAATATGACACAGTCATTTAAAAAATGAGGATGTTCCCTATATGCTATGAAAAAAGCTCTAGGATACAGATACATATATGAATGGAAAAAGATAGGGATACGAGTATCATGTAATTTTTTATGTTGGAGAGAAAACAGAATAAAAATTATTATATGTATTTACATATGTATGCATAAATATACTCAGTAACAATATACAGGAAACTAATAGAAATGATGACCTGTAGATGAACAGGGTAAAAAATAGTATTAAGAGGACAGAAGTAGGTAGGGGCGCCTGGGTGGCTCAGTTGGTTAAGCGACTGCCTTCGGCTCAGGTCATGATCCTGGAGTCCCTGGATCAAGTCCCGCATCGGGCTCCCTGCTCGGCAGGGAGCCTGCTTCTGCCTCTGACCCTCCCCCCTCTCATGTGCTCTCTCTCTCTCATTCTCTCTGTCTCAAATAAATAAATAAAATCTTAAAAAAAAAAAAAAAAAAGAGGACAGAAGTAGGAAGAAGACTTCCCAGAGTACACCTCATTTTGTTGTTTTGATTTTTGACCCACGTAAATCATAACTTATTAAAAAATTTTTTTAGAGAGGGAGGTGGGGGAGGGGCAGAGAGAGAGAGAGAGAGAGAGCCTTAAGCAGGCTCCATGGCCAGCACAGAGTCTATTGTGGGGCTGCATCTCACAACCCTGAGATCATAACCTGAGCTGAAATCAAGAGTGGGACACTTGCCCAAGTGAGACAACCAGGTGCCCCTATTCAAAATTTAAAGTTAAAAAAAAAAAAAAAAAGAGTTCAATTGGCTCTATAGTTTACGATTAAGCATGTACCATATAGTTAAAGTTCAATAGTTCTCTCTTGTGGACCCAGGGCTTGAAAAGTCCAAAGAATAGATGATACAAAATAGCATTTTTTAATTTGGCTTTGCAATGAATCATTTGGTGGTAGGAATGGAGACACCAGACAATTCACCATCCTGATTACACTTTACAAATTCCATCAGTAAAGTCTCCTGAGATCTTAGTAAAAACACAGTCACAGTGGTCTGCAGTAAGAGCAGAGAATGTAGACAAGGAAGAGGAGCATTCTGCAGAAGAGAAGCGTTTTCTATCCATTTGAGTATATTGTGATTATTGAGCATAAGCAACCCATCTTTTGCACTATGGGCCAATAGTGGCTGATGTTTTCATCTCCAAAGTCCATTTCTATTTTGCCCTGACTCCAGACCTCGGATTCCATGTTTAGAAGATAATTCGTTACCCATTTTTAAGATTAAAAATGTACAATTGTCATGAAAAGTGTATGACCCACACAAAATAAATTACATTAATGTGGTATATAATTTTGACAAACGCAAAAAATAAAGTTTTTATGCACTCATTAGCCCATATGTTTTACTGCCCCTATATGAACAATTTCTGTTAGGCTCTTTAAAATATTAAATAGCTCATCTCCTGTGACTCCATTAGAGGTTCTGGGATCCCAGATTTCAGGGTTTCAGGTAGAAAAGGGGCAGCGGCCCGGGAAGCCTCTCTCTTAGCCCCTACTGTCAGGGCTTCATGGTAAGATGGGGCTAGGACTCACTCCGGTAGGAAAGGAAGCGATGGTTCTTTGTGCACTTACAGCAAGGGGGAAATTCCCCCATATTTAGCTGAGTGACCAGCTACATATCTTGCCATACCTAGGCTATTTCTCAGGATTTCAGTTAGCTTACATGTAATCAAGGGTTAAAAGTTAGTGCTAACATTGGGCAAGTCCCTTCACTCCTGGTGCATCAGTTTCCTCACTATAAAAAGGAGATAACAAACAACAGTGACCCCAAGTGAGACAGTTAATGTCTCGAGCACTTAGAATAATGTCTGGAAGATAGTATGAACTCAGTCAATATCAGCTACTCACATGTTACATCTCAGAGCTATGTTTAAAACTCGCTCGTTGAGCCAGTCTTCCGAGGCTACCTCCCGAGAAGTTACAGAACACATCCCCTGTCCCCATTTTCCTTAGACTAATTAGCTGTGGTACAAACGGAAACTACTCTCATAACTTCAACTTTACTCGTGTTGAATGATTTACATAATCCTGTAGCTAGGAGGTCCCAGAACTGCATTCCTTTCTTTGGCAAATTTGTACACCTTCCTCCAAAGGCAGTATTTGTTCATCACGTCTTGTCTGAGAAATGACTTCAGGCTAGGGTTCAGTGGAGAATGCCAATCCCTTTCCCCACCTTCTGCACCAGGGCCTGAAACCCCGGGGAGCAGAGGAAGACACTGCCCACAGACAAGGGCAGAACCAACTAGCCACGGTCCGCCCTGACTGGGGCCTATTTACAAATGAGAGAGCAATGATGCAGTTAAGACTTCCCCCAGCATCTAGCCCCTCTGAGCCTCTGTTCTCCATCACAAGGGGATACTCAAGCGTCGTGCTCTGGAAGTAAATTGGAGAAAAACATTTCTATAATCAGTAGTGCTTCTGCCTCTCCTATAGTGTCTCCTTTTTTTTTTTTTTTTTTTTAAGATTTTTATTTTGAGAAAGAGAGCGAGAGAGTGCACAAATAGGGTGAGAGGCAGAGGGAGAAGCAGGCTCTTCACTGAGCAGGGAGCCCGATGTGGGGCTCGATCCCAGACTCCGGGATCATGACCTTAGTCGAAGGCAGCCTTTTAACTGACTGAGCCACCCAGGCGCCCTACAGTGTCTCCTCTTAACACAATCCAACAGGAGAGCAAAAGAACTGGGACTCCGCTCCCTCATCCCCAGAGACCATCTAGAACATTACAAAAATGGTCCCCCAAATCATTTGGTCTTAGGGAAGAAAATGGAATCAAAGTGAGTCCCTGATGGGCAACGAGGGGATGAACATTTTCCTGGCTACAGGTTTCAAAAATACACCGTTGCCACACTTGACATTTTCACCCATTATTTCTTTCCTTATACTTTATTCACTTAATGCACATTAATTTCATAAAATAATCCCATTTATACACTCTACTTGGACTAACTCTATTTATTCAGTTATTCCATCAATATTTATGGAGCACCTACCACGTGCCAGGCACCGCTTGGGTCGCAGCCATAGCTTCTGTCCCTAGAACAAAGCTCCTGCTGGCAGAGATCTGGCTTTCCAAAGACTTGCTGAGGCTTTTCTCCATGGGTCCGCATAGAGGATAACTTCCTTTTCTAGGCTAACATTTACAGAAGACTTCTGGGTGTCAGGTACCTAACATCACTAGTTCATGTAATTCTTACAACATCCCCGTGAGATGGGTACTGTTATCATCCCCACTTTATAGACGAGGAATCTGAAGTTTAAAAAGAGGATCAGTAACTTGCCTGAGACTACAAAGTTAGTAAATCATGGATAGAATGTAAATTAAGTTCCAATTCCAAACTCCTCCATTTTAATCCCTACAACATAGTGCCTTCAAAACTTCTTAAACATAGCTTGCTATGATGGATTTCTGGTTTAAAATGGTCTCTTCTGCATTTTCCTTGTTTGGTTTGCTGGGATTCTTCACTTCTTTTGTACAGTACCCTTCTAGCATCTAGAAAAAGATCATTTAAAAGCAATTGTATCAACTCATGGGACCATGGCAGAGAAGGCTAAGAAATAACAGCCAATCACACATAAATATTTAAATATATGCACTACACTCCATTTAGTGCATTATTCAGATTCTGGGCTTACACAAAAAGGTTTCCAGAACTTACCAGCTGCTTCCTTTTGTGATCTCAATGATTCTTGCCCAAACAAGACTCAAAGGACCCATTTTCTAAATCAGCTTCCTCATCTTTACACCTGGACATTGATGTCATTCTCCTTTCCTGCCAATCCTAAACTGACTAGGAGGAGAATTTGGATTCTCTCTCCCTAATTGCTTCTTTTCCTTTTCCCCAAACCTTGCATTTTTTTTCTTCCCCTAAAATTCCCTAAGCCAAAAGCCTAGTCCAGTCAAGTGAGTGTGATTAAGCAAATTAAGAACCGGCTCAGGGAGTCACTCTAATTGCTCTAATCAGGGGTGCTTTCCCTGGCCCCGCTCAAGGGAGGCCTGGCCTGCCTAGAACATTCACTCCCTGTCAGTCGGTGGTGTGTCAGCAGATGGCAATCACTGCAGCTATTTTTCCAGGTTAATGTGAGATTAAGTTTGGGGCTTTGGACCCTAATTATTCTCCTCAATTTCTTTTAATTGGTCTACTGAAAAATGCTTGGCTAATCCCTAAATGCTCCAGAAGCCCATGTAACCATTCAGACCAGGACATCAGATTCAATAAGGAGAAGAAGTGTGTGCAAAGGAAGGTTCCTATCTCCCTCTCTCACCAAATTCAAGCTCCCTGATCACCTCCAGCAATGGGCTTGGCACAGAGCAGGTGTCCAAATGTTTGCTGAATATCGTGGAATGAAGAAAGGAGGTGGTTTTAAGGAGGTTTTATGAGACAGTGGATTTAATAAGAAAAAAATACTTGCACAGGGTATGTGTACATTATATGCTACACGTTAAGTGAGAATGTAGAAAAGACATGGCCGGTGCTCAGTACATACTTTACAGCAAACATCATCTGATTTCTCACCATTAACTCAAAACAGTTAAGGGTTCAAGTCTCTATCAGAAAGAGACAGAGGCTGACATTCAGAAGTACCAAACTGACATGAAATCAGGAGCTTCAATCAGGAAAAAAACAGTGGCAGGAATAATCAACATTCTAACAAGCTTGATTTGCTTATAAACTCCTTCAAGGAAAATTCCAGAACCTCAGGAGTCTCATAGCTAAATCCGTGCTACAAGGTGGTTGTATTTTTAAATATTGCTACCCTGCTTAGGCTTTTGCTTAACTTCCTACAGCTTTTGGCAATGGTAACTCGTGAAGGACAGCTGAGAGAACGGTCACAAGAATTCCTTTGGGTCTGGGTTCACTGAGCCCTGCAGACCAATCTAAGAAAATCTGGCAATGTTCTGCAGCTGCAGCATGGCCACATGATGTAGTCCTCATTTATGTGGCTTCCTTTCGTGCAGGTAATTACACTGAACACTGGATTAGAAGTGTCATGTTTTGACATCATCAACCCACATTTATTTGGGGGGGTTTTCTTAGCTGAGAAGTTATTAATCAAATAAGCTTTTAAAATGGAAAATGCATACACATATATGTATACATGTATATGTATATATATGTATATGTATACATATGTACATACACACACATATAGCCACACAAAAATATATATACTCCTTTTATTCATTCAATAAGCATTCTTAAACACCTACTGTGTACCATATAAGGAACCAGAAATAAAAACTTAAGACATGGTCCATGCCCCAAAGTGGTTTGAATACAGTGATAAAGCAGTTCATGTACAAACAGCAAACATGTGCCAGTTGCTATGGAAACAATGGATTATAGCGTGTTACTAACTCTACCACCTTTATTTTTTTTTAAAGATTTGAGAGTACGTGTATAAGTGTGAGTGGGGGAGGGGCAGAGAAAGGAAGAGAGTGAGAGAGAGAGAGAGAAACTCAAGCAGACGCCCTGCTGAGCGTAGAGCCCAACTCGGGGCTCCATCTCACCACCCTGAGATCACGACCTGAGCCTAAATCAAGAGTTGGATACTTAACCAACTGCGCCCCCCAGGCGCCCCCCCACCTTTACTTTTCTAAAATGCTAGTGATTACTATATCCTATAGTAGGTGGAAAAGCATATTATTTACACTGGAACCATGCAGGGAGGACCCCAGAAACAAGCAAATCTGAAAAGAACAGATCTATACATATTTAGTTTGGCCCAAGTGGGGGAAATGCCTCAGGAAAAACTTTTTTTCTTAAAAAAAATAAATAAATCAGCAGGCTGGCGGAGACTTTCTGCAGATATCCCCAGAATAAATGAATGAACGGGTTCAGGGCAACACTTGGGTTTGTAACACAGAACGGGTATGATGTTGAGGCTCTGTGTCCACATCCTAAACTAGGAATTGGATGGCCTGGTACTTGGAGGCTTTCCAGCAAACTCAGGGTTCCCATGTTCCCTATTCTTAGCTCAGCACTTTCACCTGCCAACAAGTTCAGTTCTTCCAGAAGCATGTAGTACCTTAGGTAAGTCAAGCTTGGAGGGGAAAAAAAATCAAGTTTTACTGATCACCAGCTTCCTCCAAATGAAACCTCCAGTGTAGTAAGACGTACCCGGCATGCCCCCACCTGCCCCCGAGAGTTTATCACAGCATGCTCACCTTATCTTCCTGAAGGCATCTTTCTCTATGATTCAAAATGAAATAATTTTCACCTACATGAAGAAGTATTTGCCATCCACTTACTGAGACACTAAGCACTCACTGTTACAATGAACATTAACACAAGAACTTATTTTCCGGGAACCTATTTGACTCAGAAAAAGTTGGATGCAAAGTCATGTGGGCTGCTAAAAGACATCATCTGAAGCCTGCAAAGGGCGCTTTTGCTATTTTGGACAGATGCGTCCTCCTTGGTGGATCCCAGTGCAGTTCTGATAGTCCAGGTGGCATCCTCACTCACTGGAACTTTCTTCCTACTCATTGTGGGCATCCAGAGTTTTTAAAAGGCTATGCTGACCAAGGACTGACTGCCAGACTCATTACAGCTGGTCCCAGAACAGACTTCTGCCTCGAGTCAATCTTCAGGAGAGTATTTCACCTGGATAATGTATTTACTCTGTTTCTAAGGCCTTCCACATCCATTTTAAATCCTCAGAATTTTAGTCTTGTTTTGGAAGGATTCCAGAATCCAAGTATTCTTCTGATAAGTAAGTGATCTCTGCTGCCAGCACACCAAAAATGGCCAATTCTTGGAAAATATCAGAGGTCAAAACTCTATGAAACAAATCCACATGAGCTACCTAATATGTGATCAGCACTGTGAGAAACACTGCAAAGTTGTATTGAAGTCAAATTCTACATTTAAGAAAAATCTTTGACCTAAAGAACTGGCCAGACTAGGTATGAAATGTGAAATGACTACAGTGAGTATAGGGCTGAGTTTGATTAGTAATTAAAACAATTGCTTTAGGAGGAGACAAGAAGGGATAATACTACCACCTTACTACTATGTAAGTGTGGGTGAGGGACCCAGAGTTCCCCCTTACCCCACTCAAATCCCCTTCATCTGTTGGAACTCCAACAGGGCTACAGGCCACCTCCAGCTCTCTTGATAACAGAATGCAGAAAGTCGCACTAATAGAAGGCCCAAAAATGAAGGTGATTTTACCTCTGTCAATCCTGAAGGTAGTGTATTTTAACAAATGAAGTCTATAACTAGATAAACTGCATTCACATATAGCTCTTCTTTTGATTCTTACAATTGCATGGTGAGGTGGGCAAGAGAGATATTATTTTATTAACCACATTTTACAGATGAGGAAACGGAGACCCAAAGAGGCTTAGCCAAGGGCATCTTGCAAATAAGTGGGAAAATTCCAAGATAGTAGTCCCAGCATGGTCTCTCTGTTGTGTGATTTTGTTGCCACACCATGCTGCCTCCTTGCTGAGCGCCATGGGAAGGAGAAGAGGGAGCATGGAAGGACCTGAAGGGTGAGCTATAGAGGATACAGGTAGGCAACAAAAAGGATGGAGGGTCTTTGGGGGAAAGGAAGAGAGAGATGGGCAAGGAGCATGACCACAGGCTTGGAGGCAGAGATTAGGGAGAGAATGACTTACTGAAATGGAATTATATTAGAGCAAAGGAGGGAATAGGGTTGGAGAGGAAATTAAATAATCATGGAACTTTCAGAAAGTCGGCATCAGGAGCCAAGTTTTGGTCTTTCAAACAGTGGGGTTATTTTTTGAAGGAGACAGACATGATAAATACAGAGGTTAAGAAAGTTGATACGGTTGGAGGGTATTATGCTGAGCGAAATAAGTCAAACAGAGAAAGACATGTATCATATGACCTCACTGATACGAGGAATTCTTGATCACAGGAAACAAACTGAGGGTTGCTGGAGTGGGGGGTGGGAGGGATGGGGTGACTGGGTGATGGACACTGGGGAGGGTATGTGCTCTGGTAAGCGCTGTGAATTGTGCAAGACTGTTCAATCTCGGATCTGTACCTCTGAAACAAATAATGCAATATATGTTAAGAAAGAAAAAAAAAAAAGAAGAAGAAGGTAGCGGGAGGGGAAGAATGAAGCGGGGGATATCGGAGGGGTAGACGAACCATGAGAGACGATGGACTCTGAGAAACAAACTGAGGGTTCTAGAGGGGAGGGGGGGTGGGAGGATGGGTTAGCCTGGTGGTGGGTATTGAGGAGGGCACGTTCTGCATGGAGCACTGGGTGTTATGCACAAACAATGAATCATGGAACACTACATCTAAAACGAACGATGTAATGTATGGGGATTAACATAACAATAAAAAAATTAAAAAAAACTATATGAAAAGTAAAATATTATCATGTAAAGCTGTACTTCAGGAATGCAAGTTTAGTATAACATACCAAAAATTAATGTGATTCACCAGTTTAAGCAAATAGAGGGGAGAAACATATGTTCAAGTCAATAGATGTAGAAAAAAATCATTTGATAAAATTTTGAAAATTAGCAATAAAAAAATTCTCAGCAAACTATGAATAGAAGAAAATTCCCTAAGTATGATAAAAAACTACACAAAACCCTCTAGAGCTAGTCAATAGACACATGAAAAGATCAGTATCACTGATCATCAGGGAAATGCAAATCAAAACCACAGTGAGGTATCACCATACACCTGTCAGAATGGCTGGAATTAAAAAGACAAGAAATAACAAATGTTGCTAAAGATGTGGAGAAAAATGAACCCCTATGCACCATTGGTGGGAATTAATTGGTACAACCATTGTGGAAAACAATTAAAAATAGAATTACCATATGATCCCGTAATTCCACTCAGGAGTGGAATTACCCAATGAAAACAAAACAAACAACAACAACAACAACAAAACCCACTAATTTGAAAAGATATATGCACCTCTATGTTTATTGCACCATTATTTACAATAGTCAAGATATGGAAGCAACCCATGATCATGGATAGATGAATGGATAAAGATGTGGTATATTTATATACACAATGAAATATTACTCAACCATAAAAATGAACGAGATCTTACCATTTGCAACATGGATGGATCTAGAGAGTATAATGCTAAGTGAAATAAGACAGAGAAATGCAAATACCATATGAATTCACTCAAATATGGAATTTAAAACAAGACAAATGAACAAACCACCAAGCAAAAAGACACAAACAAACAAAAATCCAGACTCTTAAATACAGAGAACAAGCTGATGTTTGCCAAAGGGGATGTGGGTGAGGGGATGGGTGAAACAGACAAAAGGGGCTTAAGAGTACACTTACTGTGATGGCCACTGAGTAATGTATAGAATTGTTGAATCATTATATTGTTTACCTGAAACTAATACAACACTGTATATTAAATATACTTCAATAACAAAAAAAAGAAAAAAGAAAAAGAATGAGTGTAATGAAAGAAAAGCCATTTACAAGAACCCAAATGCAATTTTGAATAAGACAACTATATTACTTTAAAGAAAGTGAAGTTTAATGAAATCTATTTCCTTGTCTTTATGGTAATTTTCATAGTTGTGATACTTTATAAATAATGTCATTTTAATACAGTTCTTTGCAATTGTTATGTTATATAGATTATAGATTCTATATCACAAAATGTGTTTTATTATTATACTGATATATAACACCATTTTCTTCAATTTTACCATTTTCTACAAAGATTTTTGTGAAACCTATGAATAAAGAAAAAAAACCTTAAAAAAAAAAAAAAGAAAGTTGATACAGTATTTGTATAATAGAGGGTTAGAGGAGGGGGAAGATGGGGGGTAAAGAGTCTGGGTTTCTGGAATCCAGGAGAGGGTAACAAAGGGCCGGTATAGTTCTGCAATGTTGAAGTGGGTATGCTTTCCAGAATTCATCACCCATATTCGTTTGCACATCACTGAACAACAGCAAAGCTAAAAATACTTGGGTTATAAAAGAACAGGGCATATAAAAGAGAAGAATGATTGGTGCTTTCAAATTTATGATGGATTAAGCCACTTTAGGTTGGTTGGCTTAAAATTTGTTAAAATACACAAGGTTAAAGTATTTTAACCTTGTGATTGACAAAGGTAAAATCACCTTCATTTTGGGGCCTTCTATTAGTGCGACTTCCTGCATTCTGTTATCAAGAGAGCTGGAGGTGGCCTGTAGCCCTGTTGGAGTTCCAACAGATGAAGGGGATTTGAGTGGGGTAAGGGGGGAACTCTGGGTCCCTCACCCACACTTAAATGAGAATAGGTCAGATTTTGCAAAACTGCTTTTATCAGGATAGATCACAACACTTCATGTGGGTAAAGGGATCCATAGCTTGAAACATCTGAAAAGCCACTGATCTAGTCTAATCTCAGCCCAGAGGAAGAAGCAGAAGAAGGCCCATGTGGTACCTTTTCCAAGGTCACAGGTCAAGGGAGGCCACCTGAGGGGCATTTTTGCACAGCAGAGGAAACAATCAACAAAATGAAAAGGCAACCTATGGAATGGGAGAAAACATCTGCAAACCAATGCCTGCTAAGCGATTAATATCCAAAATACATAAGCAACTCCTACAGCTCAATAGCAAAACACCAAATACTCCAATTAAGAAAGTGGATCATCAGGGAAATACAAATCAAAACCGTAATGAGGTATCACCTCACACCTGTTAGAATGGCTTTCATCAAAAAGACACGAGACAACCAGAGTCACAAGGATGTGGAGAAAAGGGAACCCTTGTGCACTGTTGGGGAGAATGTAAATTGGCTCAGCCACCATGGAAAACATTATGGAGGTTCCTCAAAAAATTAAAAATAGAAGTCCCATAGGATCCAGTAATTCTACTTCTGGGAATATATTCAAAAGAAATGAAATCATTTTCTTGAAGAGGTATCTGAACTCCTACGTTTATTGCAGCATTATTCACCACAGCCAAGATGAGGAAACAACCAAAGTGTCCATCAATGGATGAATGAAGAAAAAAATGTAGTTTTCTTGGTGTATATGCATGGGATATTATTGACCCATAAGAAAGCAATCCTGCTCTTTGTGACAACATGAATGGAAGTGGAGGGATTCCGCTAAGTGAAATAAGCCAGAAATAGAGAGAAATCCTGTATGCTATCACTGATGTGTGGAACGTAAAAAAGTAAAATAATAGAACCAGAGAGTAGAATGGTGGTTGCCAGGGGTGGGGGTTGGGGGGTGGGTAGAGGAAATGGGGGGATGCTGGTCCAAGGGCACAAACTTCCAGTGATAAGAGAAATAAGCTCTGGACTTTAATGTAGAGCATGGTGACTATCATACCGTAGTGCATACTTAAAATTGGCTAAGAGTAAATTTTAACTGTTTGCACCCAAAAAAAGGTAACCTATGTGAGGTCACGATGGAGGGTTTAACTGACTGGATCGTGGTCATCACCTCACGATGGATACAAATCTCAAATCATCACATCCACATTGTACACCTTAACAAAATTTTGTCAATTTGACACACAAGTACGTTTGTCAATCTGACCTCAGTAAAACTGGGCGTATGGGGGAAGAATTGGGGCAACTGAGAACTCAGCAAACAATACTCATTTCATGGCCTTTGACATCCAGGCTTCCCTCCAGGCAGAGCTAGGCCCCCATGCCCGAAGCAGGCCAGCACAGGCGGTGAGGGTGGTGATGGGGACACGTGGGGACACACATGGCCAGGCTGGGCCAGAGCAGCAGGGGCTTGTTCCCATGGGGAGTCTCCCACCAACAAATGGAACTTAAGCAAAGAGTCTGGTTAATAACTTTTCTCCAACTCATTCATATTGCAATATTTGCTTATTTTTCCTTCTCCTTCCCCTTAGCTCCCCCCCCCCTTTTTTAAAGATTTTATTTATTTTAGAGCAAAAGTGATCTCAGAGGAAGAGGGATCACAGAGGCAGAGGGAGAAGCAGGCTCCCCCCTGAGCAGGGAGCCCGACACGAGGCTCGATCCCAGGACCCTGGGACCATGACCCGAGCCGAAGGCAGACGCTTAACCGACTGAGCCACCCAGATGCCCCACCTTTAGTCCCCTTTTGAAGACTATCTAAAGCCAGTCCCCCTACCCCACAACAAAAAACCAACCCACCACCACCATCCAAAAAGCCACCTTAAGAAAAGGGATGTGTGTTCCCTAAGGAAGATCAAGAAGTACTGCAGGTTTGGAATTTCCACTGTTGCCAAAGAATGATGACCCAGAAGCAGAAAATCGTTAAATTCACTGGTTTCACTTGTACAACAGCACACAACATCGTACCCGTTCCTGCACTGCCCACTGAATCAGTAAGTTCAGAGGGAGAAGGCCCAGCAGAGGCCCTAGTAAATCTGTCTTTTTGTATTCTAATCATAAAAAGTATTCCCCTCACTTTCTCACACAGGGCCTAACGTCACCTTCACTGTGTTTATCAAGACAGACCAAGTGTCTTCACCAAAGCTTGAGCATTTCTCTTCTTTGACAGCACACACTGATTAAATCTTTCCAGAGAAAACTTCGGCAGATCAGAATCCACCTTCTTGCCAGGACAAAGGGATAGACTTTACAATTCTGGTAGGTCTTCTCCCTTTCTTATTGTCAAGAAAAATAAATAAAAGTGATAGAATTGGGGGCACATGGGTGGCTCAGTCAGTTAAGCGTCCAACTCTTGATTTCAGCTCAGGTCCTGATCTCAGGGTCATGAGTTCAAGTCCTCCACTGGACTCCACATTGGGTGTGGAGACTACTTTAAAAAAAAACCAAAAAAAAGTGATAGAAAGAACCCCTAAAGTAACTATCCTACTGATTGTAAATTGAGGAAAACTGGAGTGAACACAGGTGGTATACAAACCAATAATGCTAGATGAGCTTTCCCTTGCAGGACCATTTCAGGGTGGAGGACCCCGAGGGGATTGTGACTTTGCTTGCAATGACATTAGTGGCAAGAGACCTTTCCAAAAGGGGCTGTAAGTTACGAGTTAACAAGAACTCTCTGTGAACTGATTAACTCCTCCATATTCAGAATGCCCACTTAAAAACGTAACAAATCAAAATGACCTTTCCAGCACTCACCAACACTGCAAAATCTCCTTAAAATATGTGATGCAACTCTCTGTGCTTCATGAGCAATTCACCATGAAAGCTCCGGATCGTACAATACAAAGTAGTTATGGGCATGGTCCGCTCACCGAGAATTACTGAGATGCGTGGACTTGGTAAAATATGTCCTGGTGCCTTTGAAAGTCATCCGCGTAATTGCAGAGCTTTCTAATCCCCGCCGAAAACCCATAATTGTGCCAGGATCAAGTAAGGCTCTCCGAACCCTGGTCCGGTAACTGGATGCACAAACCTCCCTTTCAATTATTCCTGAACGATGGCACTTGAGCATCCGTGGGGAAAGGGAAGCAGATCCCCTGCACTCACCCCTCTCTCTTACCTGCCACTAGTCAGTGATTCTGAAATCACTAGGCACAGCTGGAACTCTCTTTCCTGACCTCCAAACTTGGGTATTTACAAACCGCCTAATGAAGAAACCACCATCTCCCGACCACTAGATAGACAAGAATGAACACTTTTATTCTAGAGTTGGATAGGAAAAGTAATTTCCATCCCACCGAGCCCTAAAGGGCTGCCTTTCATCCCACTGGGGAAGGTGTGAAGCCTGCCTTGTGCAGACTGGCCTGGCCTTTGATGGATTTATTGACAAGATCTACTGGCTAGAGGAAGTGCAGGGATATACCTTTTGTCGAGAAAGAAGAATGTACACCACCGATGGGCTTCCGGGACCTCATTAAACAGTCATTGGGCTTAGAAGATCATGTCTACAATGTATTA
This sequence comes from Neomonachus schauinslandi, assembly GCF_002201575.2. Classification (NCBI taxonomy): domain Eukaryota; kingdom Metazoa; phylum Chordata; class Mammalia; order Carnivora; family Phocidae; genus Neomonachus; species Neomonachus schauinslandi. The sequence goes on along the minus strand of NC_058405.1, from coordinate 113,407,004 downwards.
GGATCAGGAGGAAAGCATTAAAGGCATTTCTCAAGTTTAAAGGAAAACAAAATTTCAAAAGCAAGGTAAGCTAGCTGCCAGTGTCTGCAGTTAGTGGAGATGCAGAGTCTTTAACTTTGACAGACTCTGCTGTGTGAACAGGGGTTAGCTTCTGCACCGCTTCCTCACTTACGTGGTCTGTCATGGGCTAAAGAACAGGACCTAGAAGGAGCCCTGGTCAGTCTCATTTGAGAAGGGCAGGAGAGGGTAAAATAATAGGAAACAGAGTTAATTTTGCACTGACCTCTAGATCACAGTGGGGACAAGACGCTGTCTTTATACTATTTTACAATTTCAATAAAGCTCCAACATTACTGCATAGCAATAAAGGGAAGAACAAGGAACCACTGCCTCGATGCTGCCTACATTAAAAGGCTCTGCTGGAAGCCTAATTGCTTCTCAGCCAGAGTTACTTAAATCCCTAGCCCCCAGTAGAACACAAGTCATTCTCAAGGTGGAGTGTGTTCTGGATTTAACTGGAGTCAGGGAACCCTTGTTCAGATCCTGAGCTTAGGTTCTCAGCACCACTGGCAGAAATGGATGAACTTGAGCAAGTTGCTGAACTTCTTAGAGCCTCCATTTCCTCATCTGTAAATCGCGACAGCATAATTTAAATTTCAGGGCTGTGGTGAAAAGTCAAGGATAAGAAACAGTGAGAAGTAAGTGAATTAACCATAAAATATGTTCCACAATGCCTAGCCTATAATAATTGCTCAATAAAAGTTAGTTCCCTTCCAGTTTTTTTCACTTTTGATGGTGGCAAAGAAACTCTTGGAGGAAGAAGAGAGCACCAGGTAGTGTAGGAAGTTGACACCAGGTCTGAGCTTTCTCGCTGCTGCGGTGGCGGATTTCGCCGAAATACACTATCAGTCCTCTAAATAGGTTCTGTGTACCACCTGCTGAAGTCTCTCATTGCAGGGAAGGCACAATAAAGTGCCTGACAAGCGAGAGATTTGTTCAGAGCATTAGCCATCTATCCCAACCCCTTGCAGATCCATGGCAAAGCTTCCTGCTACTGACGACTCCCAAAATGGCCGCCCTCTAAGCCAAAAAGCAATGCATGAGCTGTTTCATTGCCTTTGGTCATTCACATCCATTTACCATAGAAAAAGCAACGTGACTGACTCCCCAAAAAATGAGGTGAAAAGGTGGTAAGAGAAAGGAGGAAATGGCCAGATGGAAGATCAGCTAAGGCACCCAATTAAAACAAACATCTCTTTCCTGCCAGGACACCAAAGCAGGAGCCTAGCCAGCTTTGCAAGTTGCTCTCTTAGCCAGTTGGCTACATATATGATGGAAACAGAGGTCCAACAACAGAAAAACAAAATCTCCTTCCCACCAAATCGGGAGTGGTCAGAAATGCATGTGAAGAAAACTGCTGTCGTGGGGTCCCATATTTATTCTCTCCACATGGTACAGAATGCATTTACGCAGCTCCCATGCTTGGGGGCTGTTTCTCTAACTACCAATGCCGTCAATCCCACCTGCAATCTAAAAACCAGGCTCTACATTTGCTTCCTCCTCTCTCCACATGTAATAATGGAAACACCATTTTTCATGCTCCAGAAAAATGCAAACACAACTCAACTGATCCACTTCAAATCTTCCCAAACAATTCAACTGGGGAGGAAAGCAGATGAGACATTTCAAAGTGGAGACAGCTGGACATCTTAAGGCATGGGGATAGTGGATGTGTGTAGAGAGCAAAGTCTCTTTGAGGTAGAGCTATTGTTGGTTTAAAGCACAGGTGCTACCCTGATGGGTGCAGATCGTATGGGACTGCATGTGACATCCTTTAGGGCCCTAACAGTACTGCCTTCTCTACAATCTAGGGGTTGGCTATCATGCTAGAACATAAGTGACTATCAGACAAGTCCGGTCAATTGCCTTCAGTCACCTGATTAGCCTGAATGCCTTTCCAAAGCCAAAAATCAGACACAGTTTGAAGTCTGTCAGTCAAACAGTTAAGGGCAAAAGATCAGTAGTTAATATGACCAAGCACAAGCCACAGGTGTGGGACAGAGGGGCCTAGGCATACCAGGGTCTAGGACTGAGGCACCAACCACTTATCAATGGAAGCCTATTCCTTTCTTTGAATGCTTTTCAGTTCTTTGTAAAACTAATCATCAACTCCTTGAAGAATCCTTGACGGTAAGGACCCTGAAGTCCCTTTCAATTCTCTGGTCCTTACTGGAGCTGATGGAGAAGGGACCAGAGGGGCAGGAGACAGACATCTCAGACCACTGAGTTGCACCACTAAACTCAACACCCTCCTATGCTGCGTCAACTCAGACTGGAAACTGCTTCCCCCAGGAGAGCTCTGCCCCTTATGAACCCACACGTGGTCCAGGAGCTTTTGTGGCTCACGATGACTGGTCTGAGTATCCTGCTGCTGACACCTTAATGTCAGAAGCCATATGGAAAATGAGGTGGAAATGAGCTAAAGGGGAAAGAATAGAAAAGCGGAGCCTGCCAGCTATAAAGTAGGGAGCTGGGGTGCAGACCTGCGATTCAGAATGGAGAGGGATAATCACAGTGCTGTGGGTGCTCACACACATCATTGGTTTTTATTGGAGATCTGGGGAAGAAACCACAGAGCAAATTTCAGGAGTAGAGAATTTTCTTCTTAAACCAGCACAACCACCACTTTACCACCAATGGCGCCAATGTTCTCATACCTCTCAATAGTGGAGAGTAGCTCTGAAAAATTATTTTTTTCCTATTCAAAACCTTTCCCTGCAATTCATGTGTTACTGCAAACATGTGGCCTTTCTTGAGTCCCCCTTTTCCCATCCCCTGTCCCCCACCACCACCACACAAAACAACCGGCTTGAGGCTATAGAAACTCCCAGGGGAAAAAAAAAAAATCCCGAGGGGAGGAGGGGGAAAGCTTCACACAAGAAATGAGAAAAACAGGATTCCTATCCTTGAGTTATAAAAATTGAAAAGTATGGGGGATTTTATAGACCCACAAAGTGATGAAATGAAGAGAAAGACATCAAGTCTACCCAAAAGGTGATAAAATATTTTGGTTTTTGGTTGTGAAAAAGAAAATAAATCATTCAGATGACTGTCAGAATGCCTCAAGGAGAAGGGCATTGAATAGGACTTGGTTATAAATGTTGTAGAGAGTAATAAAAGAGCTGGGTTTGGGGCGCCTGGGTGGCTCAGTTGGTTAAGCGACTGCCTTCGGCTCAGGTCATGATCCTGGAGTCCCGGATCGAGTCCCACATCAGGCTCCCTGCTCAGCAGGGGGTCTGCTTCTCCCTCTGCCCTCTTCCCTCTCATGCTCTCTGTCTCTCATTCTCTCTCTCTCAAATAAATAAATAAAATCTTAAAAAAAAAAAAAAAGAGAGAATGGAGACTTGAGGCATAATTGTTTAAGTTAAATAATACTGGGGCACCTGGGTGGCTCAGTTGGTTAAGCGACTGCCTTCGGCTCAGGTCATGATCCTGGAGTCCCGGGATCGAGTCCCGCATCAGGCTCCCTGCTTGGCAGGGAGTCTGCTTCTCCCTCTCCCACTCCCCGTTTGTGTTCCCTCTCTCGCTGTGTCTTTCTCTGTCAAATAAATAAATAAAATCTTTAAAAAAAAAAAAAAAGAGCTGGGTTTGTTTCCTTAGTATTGGTCTGGTTGAGCCTTCCTATTGCAACACAGGAATCGGGGGCAATGGTACAAATCTGTTGGCCACAGGGCATGCATATGCATTATTGCCTTTCCGGGCTGGCCCTATGCAAGGATCCCCGAGCAGCTGCTCGGGTTCCCACTGAACATGGACACTATGGGCCATGTTGTCAAATGCCAGAGCCTCGGGATCACAATTTGCTTTATTTTCATGACTACTGATTACTTTATATATACCTGCTTATAAAAGAGGGTTGGGTGGGGCGGGGGGTTGTCCTTATTTTTCTTGGTCCCAGGAATTCGGGATGAAGAAGGCAAGGCTCCTGACCCAAGCAGCTCAGTCTAAGGGGCCTTGGATTAATTCTGATATTGTTTAATGATGCATTTCAAGTGCCTGAAAGGCAGAGAAAGGTGACAGAGTAGCTGTTATAAAAGCAACTGTTGATTTTATTTATTTATTATTTTTTAAGATTTTATTTATTTATTTGAGAGAGAGAGAGACACAGCAAGAGAGGGAACACAGCAGGGGGAGTGGGAGAGGGAGAAGCAGGCTTCCCGCGGAGCAGGGAGCCCAACGTGGGGCTTGATCCCAGGACCCTGGGATCATGATCTGAGCCGAAGGCAGATGCTTAACGACTGAGCCACCCAGGCGCCCCTGTTGATTTTATTTAAACCCCGGAAGGATTAGTTAAGGATTTGTAAAAAGACGCAGGATTTTCAGCTACCTCACAGACTTGTATTCAGCCTTTTTCCTTGAATATTTTCTTTTTCTCTTCTATATGTCAAACGCTGCTATAAGCATATGATGACTCAACTAAGTCTTAAAAGTTAAGACTCAAAACCAGGTTTCTCTAGATCTGTAATGAATATACATATTAAGAACTCAGAAATAAACTGAACTTTGGGATGAACTGGAACCACACATGCATGCCAGTCAATATTCATCTTATTCATCTCCACAATGGCCCATATATCCAAATTTGATCTGGGACTATTCAGTCATCCAAATCACCTACAAGGGGACCCAACAGCAGTGCTGAGAACAGCGACACCATATGGGGACAGGTAGTATCTGTAAAATGAAAAGGACTCCAGCTGCCTTTCAGTGGTACCTGTCTAGGATGGCCCATGTCTTCTTAAGTGTCAAGGTGCTCTCCCCACCATCACAAGGACAAGGCCTTCAAGTGGCTTGACTGAGATTGCCACCAAACACTTCGTGATCAACCTGCAGAGCTACTAAGAAGTAACAGGCAAAAAAAGGTGCTCCCAAATCACCATATTCATAGCCCTATCTTTACAATTTAGGTCTACACCAGGCAGGCTGGAGATCTGGTAACTCATAGAATCATTCTACGCCGACCATTAGGATGGTCACTTTTGACCATATCAGACAATTCAAGGTCTCATATAGACACACGGCTACAAACCTACAGCTATGAAGTATTTTTCCAGAATGCGACATGACTCCATGTCCAAGGTACGTTTATATAACGAGTATTACTAAACAGCTACCTTGGCCCTAGAGTCCACTGCCTGAAGATTCTTATTCATTTGGAACCAATATGAACCAGGCTGGATGACTCAGGGGAACAGTAATGATGGGATGAGTAATCGTTCTCTTGAAGTCACTAGTTAGGATAAAAGCAGTTGTTCATTACCTGACAGGACAGGTTTCTCAGGCTGGCCAAAAACAGAACAAATAAATCAATGTCACTTTCCTCCCTAACACCTTAAAACTCTCTATTTAAAGTCTGCATTTCAGCTCACAGTTCCAGGAAATCCATCCACAGAATTATCCCTTCAGCCTCTCCCTTACCAAGGAGAGAGGATAGAGGTGGCAGAGAGGACATTTGTAACCTTTGTGGAAAAAATTCCTATAGAAACACCACCTGGCAGTCACTGCCTCAGTTATTTTAGGAATTCTTTATATAAAACTAATACAATGCCTATTCTAACAGGGGGAACACACATGCTGACACATACAAGCCTCTAACACAGCAGTTCATTGTAAAGACTCGAAAATTGAAAATCTGTCCCTTTCAGATAACCAATCTCAGGAGTAAATCCATAAATGCATTAGGGATTCTCATTTCCTAATTAATCTGCATCCCCCCCACTATTTTCCATGTCGCATTACTCTAATTTACCTTTTGGGGAGAGAGACGTTAAAATATGGTTTACTTACAACTAATAGAGAAGTCCTGGGGAGCCAATGCACAGTACAGTGAATATAGACAACAGTATCGTATTATAATCAAACTTGCTAAAAGACTAAATCTTAATCCAACCCCTAAAAAAAGAAATGGTAATTATGTGATGTGATAGAGATGCTAACTACCGCTATAATGCTAATATTACAATATATAAATGCATCAACATGTTGTGTACCTTCAACTTAGACAATGTTGTATGTCAAACATATTTCAATAAAAAATTTAACAATATGATTTAGTTCCAAATGAAATGCTACTAAAGACAAAAAAATAAACTGATTTATTTTTTTTTTTTAAGATTTTATTTATTTATTTGACAGAGAGAGACACAGCGAGAGAAGGAACACAAGCAGGGGGAGTGGGAAAGGGAGAAGCAGGCTTCCTGCGGAGCAGGGAGCCCGATGTGGGGCTCGATCCCAGGACCCTGGGATCATGACCTGAGCCGAAGGCAGACGCTTAACGAATGAGCCACCCAGGCGCCCCCAAAATAAACTGATTTAATAGATGGCAAGTAACTATCTACATTATTCCCTCATTTTGGAGTTCCTTTGGATAATAGCTGAATAGCTTTATAGTATGTGTGATTTTGGTAATAATCTGATCGGATATATTGCTGAGGCTACAAAGAAAACTTAAGTGAAAAGGCCTGACCACACACCCGATCAAAGTACACCTGAAGGTTAATCGCGGGAGAGAAGCAAGGAGCCTGTGATCAAGTGCCCACTGCAGGTGACATCATCGTCCATACACGTTGATTCATCCTCCATCTGGTGGTGCCACACTGGGTGGCTCGTGCAGATCTGCCACACTGAAGTAACCACCTTTCTTTGCCCTTTTCTTAGCAGTTTTCCACATTTGGAAAAAGGGGGGTAACCCGGCTAATAAGTAGAAAGGACTCGATGTTCACAGGATAAACATGGAAAGTGATCATGGTGAAAACAGGAGAATCATGCATGGGCTTGCCATGTTTAGACCTAGAGGAAGTTTTCATGTCTATTCTAGAGACTTCTTGAAGATGAAATTTCAAGAGCTGCTTAAGGTTACATTTAAAAAGCTGTGCTTTAGCTGCATTGCTAATAACAACCTCTCAAGAAAGAGCCACTGAGGATAATAAGAAAGTTGCCCAAGTACTTGGTGCCATGGTTAGAAGCTGAGGGATGCATGTGCAGATGCGTAAACATGCATTCTAACCATTTTAAAATGCCTTCTTCAGCTCAGACTTCCTTGCCAAGAGCCAGCCTAGAGCAAAGTCCTTTCTTCTTTTTTTTAAACTCCCTTTCTATGTTTATTATTAAGCAATCCTCTTGGCTGCTAGGGGGAAAAAAAGGAGGGGCTCACACAGACTTGCAGGTATTGTCTTCCTACAGCACTGGTCATAAAACAGATGAGAAGGGGAAGCAATGAAACCCAGCAATCCTAGGGTGAGTCAAAACTGCAGTGGATTCAGGTGAACACCAGGTCTGAAATGGCCTCTGTGGGGATAAGGTGACTCAACCTCCCGTTCAGGAAACACGAGGACTTTTGCAGGCACTCAAGGACCCTGTGGTGAACCAGTCTGCAAGGTTCATCCTGTACACCACTGTCACAGAAGGCCCAGCTGCCTCTCACCACCTCCTCTGTCCCCAACGCTCACATCCCACTCCTGGGCACCGCCAGTCCCCCAGCATATGCAATGTTAGCCAGAGCCAAAGGAAAAGTAATGTTCATCAACCAAGCCTACGGAAAAACAAAAGTGTAGGTTTTGATAGTCCTCGTTGGCCAAACAGGTGGGAGCTAAAGGGGTACTGGTGTGCTGGACAGATCCATCCCAGGAAGCAATTAAGTTTATAGCCAGGAAAGAACAGCCCCAAAGGCCTTGGAAACAAAAGAAGCTTCCTGCCCATGTTGTGTTGGCTCATTGTGCCATAAAGGCAGGCTGAACTATTCGGTTGCAACAGCGGACAGTAAGGCACTGTTTAGAGAATATCTGCTGTAGAGACCTGCCTATCAGGTTTTCATTTCTATGCTAGGCAACAAATTGTTCCAGCTGGTTCAAATCAGAAAAAAAGCAAGCAAGTATCCAAAAAGGAACAAGTACTCAATGCAGGACAGGATTATAAACTCTTTAAGATTAGCTGAAGGAACAGATTATAAAAGTAGGTTTCCACCAGTATGGGGAAAGCATCACTAGGATTTCTTGCTTGACAGTCAAGAGATCTGGCCTTCCGGGAAGTTCCTGGTGTGGGAAGGGGAGACGGAAGGGGAGGGCAGCTAGCAGCAGCCTCTCCCTTGTCCCTACCCTGTGTTCTGCCCTACCAGGTGGGGCTGTGCCTATTTCGACTGCCCGTATTCCAGCTTAGATTCTAGCTGGAGTCCGTATTAGGGTGAACATGCAGTTTCTCACATATGCAGAAGTTGTGGCAAATACCCCCCAGTAAGGGGAACAGTCAGTGATGCTAACCCGAGTCCAAGTAGGAGGATGAGGACCTCAGAAGGAGAAGGCTCCTTGCAGAGCCCAGAGGCAACAGTGAGATTTGATGGAGAGAAGATGCTAGACGGCTAGAATAACTGCCCTCAAGTCTTAGGCTGGGAGTCTCTCCCCCATTCTAGTGGTAACTGCAAAGTGCTGGCCCCTAAACATGTTCCACACCTGTCAGACTGAGGAAGGGGCCATGGGCCACTTCATTCATGGTAACAGGTGTAACCTTATAAATGTTAGTGAAATTTGTCACTTTCCTTATGCCACCTGGGACCGCCTGGAGATCAAACTGAATGTAGTTCCACAAATACCATATAAAAGCAGTCATGAGCCCACCCTTTCCCTGAGGTCATCCTTAAACAAGAAGCTAAATACATTCTTTTCTTTTGAGCTTAGGCTCTCTGATCACCTGAAGCCAAGAACAAGAGACTATCTGAAAGGCTAGGGACAATGTTATTAAATATTCTCCTTCTTCAAACATCTCCCCAGAAAATGAGCAGAGTGACACCATGACCATGACCACCACCATTACCAGACAGCCCCCCCACACACACACTCAGAGTTACTCCCTCTCTCATGGGATCACCAGTGTCTTTACTATCTCCAATTAGGGTCTCCTACAATGTAACCAGATCCATTTTTGGCCACATGGGTATACCCAGAAAGGCTGTGTTCCTCTCCAAATAGCCAATCCCCCTGCCTCTATAAAAACTACATGGTCCAAAAGAGAACTCTGCTAAGAGTCAGGAAGATTTCACTTCCATTAACCTGAGAAGCACTTGGAGTGAATGCAGACTCTGGAGATAGTCGGCTTGGGTGGAATCCCAGTTCGGCCACTTAGTAGCTTTATGGCATTGGTGGGAGTAAGTTAACCTCTCTGTACCTTGGTTTTCTCACCTATAAAATGGGGATAAAACAGTGCTTATTCATAAGACTGTGTAATGACCAAATGTGTTATGACATGCAAAGGACTTAAGACAGTGTTTGGCATTAGTAAGAACAATATTAACATTTGCTGCTATTATTGCTGTCTTTATTATTATTATTATACTCTTGAGCATGTTACACAGCAAACCTCCATTTTCCAAAACTCTCTCAGATGGACTGACAACATCATCCCTACTCCAGGATGGTGTAAGACAAAATAATTGTAAAATAAACTAATTTCAGATTGCTTTCGTATCAAAGTTAAGAACCTAGGGTACATTTCACATGGCCATGAATTCTTTGCAGCTATTCCATTAGGAGGTGAAATCTACTTTCAACTCCCTCGTAGGCACCACCTGAGTATGATGGCATGAGGGATCCCAGGCAGACTAGCAGAGCCCCGCCCAAATTGCTGACCTGCAAAATCATGAACAAATAAAATGGTTGTTGTTTTAAGCCACTGAGTTTCTGGTGGTTTCTTATTATGCAATAGATAACTGATACAGAGCCCCAAACAAATGAGGCTTTATTACCAACAGCATTTCCAACACAAACACACACAGGAAACCAGGCCACTTGTCTGTCTGTCATCAGGCTTACCAACTACCACACGGTGCTGCCAAGCTCTCATCCCGCCCACCTAGGGCCACCAAGGCCACCAGTCAGCTTATTAACTTGGGAAAAGCTAAGGCTGATTAATGATCAAATCTGGGGAGACAGAAGCAAGCTTTCTGTGCCAAGGTAGGTGCCAAATTAGGTCTTTGCAGAGGGGGGTGGTATAGAAATACAGGCCCAAAATGGCAAGATTTGGCTTCCTTGGAAGTAGCTTTATACCATGTGTCTTAAATATTGCACAATGAAGTAGGTAGATGACCTCAAGGCAAAAGCAAACCAATTCAAAGTCCACATCACCAAGTGAGAATCAGGGACAGCCAGTCAGAACCAGCCATGTAATCCCCATGGTCCATGGCTCCAAGAAGGCAGGGAACCCAGAACATCTTCACTTTTTTCTGCTGGTCACAGCAAGAGAATGATTACATTCCAAGCTTTGATTTTACTGTGACCTAAGCAAAAAATAACCTCTCTCTCAACCCACAACACAAAGGGAAAAAATACCAAGTTCCATAGATCAGTATTCTATCATCTGTAACATGTGGGAAGAACTGATAATTAACTTTGTAGGAAAATCACTCTGAAATACATTATGAGAAACTTTGGAAGCTTAAGTTCCTGTCTGTTAAAAGCAAAGCCACCACATCTAAATGAAAACAATCTTATTAATCTGGTAAATTGGATGACCCATAGTGCTAAAGGTTCTTAGATGAAGACCAGTAGCATTCATCGGTCCGTGTATTTGTTTATCCATCCCATATTTGTTGAGCACATACTTTGTACCATATAGTTTTGTGAGTGTCTAGGCATGAGAAAGTTGGGGCAGGGGGAAAGCAGAGAAATGAAGATAGCAAGGAGTATATAAAAGTAGTCAAGACATTTCATGTTTCAAGAGCATACAGGTCATCTTGAAAAACAAAATTCCCTGCTTGAAGCAATTCAGAGTAACCCAGCTGAGCCCAACCAAATTGCTGCATCAATTGGAACTGATCAGGTTATAAATGAAGAGGTTTCAGAAAACTCCTGTTTTCATGGAATTACAAAGCTAACTAGATGTAACTGGTCCACAGATGAAGATGCTAAAATGAAGTAATTTACCCAAGGACTCAACAACTGGTTTCAATACAGAGCCAAAATCTGGGTCTTCTGGGCTCCAGGCCAGCAGGACTTCCACCAACCCCATAGAGACCCCTTTCAAGATACAAGGTGTTTACAATGTGACGGGGCAGAGACACCCCACAATTCCAGCCCATTTGGCAGTGGACAGACACTGACCATCCAATACAGTGAGCAGAAACTCTACACTTGGGGTGCCTGCGTGGCTCACTCGGGCTTCCAACTCTTGATTTCAGCTCAGGTCATGATCTCGGGGTTGTGGGATCAAGCTCTGCACTCAGTGGGGAGTCTCTGAAGATTCTCTCTCCCTCTCCCTCTTCCTCTGCCCTCCCCCAATGCATGCACATGCACATGCACTCTCTCTCTCTGAAATAAATCTTAAAAAAACAAACAAAAATAACTACGCATTTGTCACATGGGAGCAACTCAAGGATACAACTTCCTGTGGAATAAACTTTAGAGCCCTGTAACCATATATGCTTGAGTGCTCAAGCAGCCATTAAAACAGGCTTGTAAGACAAAGGCACAAGAAAATACTTATGTTAGATTTAAACTTCAAAACTTAAATATGTACTATGTGAATAAACTACACAAAGGTAAAAACAGTAGCAAAACACACTAACGTGTTCATGACTGTAAAGCTGGCATTTTTTAACCCTGGATGAGTTTTATTCTTCATTCTTTCTGGGTTCCCTACAGGCCAAACATTCTTCAACATTCTTGAACTACTTACAAGTTTTTTAATGTTTTGGCTACCTCGATGCAGAAGAGACACAATATCAGTGGTGGTCAGAGGGCAAAGGGCATGTGAGCAGGGGCAAGTGTGAAAGTCACGTGGAGGGTCAGCCCTGCATATTCACATGTGGGTCAAAACCTCACCGTGCTTGGCCCCTGTTCTGTGCTGTTCAGTCGGTCGTATTCCTGATCTACCACTTTTGGCTTGGCTATCTAACTTTGGGCAACTTACCTACTCTTTCTATAAAAACCTGTTTCCTGGGAGTGCCTGGGTGGCTCAGTTGGTTAAGTGCCCCACTGACTCTTGATTTCGGCTCAGGTCCTGATTTCAGGGTCGTGATATGGGGCTCCACGCTCAGCCGGGAGCCTGCTTGAAATTCTTTCATTCTGCTCCTGCCCCGCTGCTGTGCACCTGCGTGCATGTGCACGCACTCTCTCTCTCAAACAAATCAATCTTTAACCCTCAGTTCCCTCAACCCTAAAAGATGGATATGAATAGGACCTTCTTCATAGGACTGCCATGCAGATCGAGAATAATGCAAACAAAATGTTTAGTCCAGTGCCCGGCAGAAAGTAGGAGCCAGCAAATGATAGCTGTCACGACAGAGATGTCTAATATAGTTATTATTTTTTATTGCCATTGTTATCACCATTATTATGATTATCAGTATTAGGATGTTCCCAGCACTGTGTTTAACACTGTAACTAAAAATGCATTAAGTTTCCTTGCTTTGGAAGACAGCCCAATGCTCTCCACGCATCTCATTGCTGGACTGTCCCTTCTCTGATCTCCATACTCTCTGGGTTTATTAATAATAGACTCTTCAGTTGAAATAAGAGCTTACACACCACCCAATATGCCCGGAGGGAAATGGTGATAACATACAGATTCCTGCTTGTTTTCTTGGGCCTAATTAGGAGAATACAATGTCATCCTTTAAAAAAAGAAAAAAGGCAAGCAGTAAACCATCTCAGTAGATATTCTACAGAATTCTGCTTTGTGCTTGAAACTTGTAATTATCTTTAACAAACATGGATGCTAATAATTCTATCTGTTCTTTAGACAAGAAACAAGAAGATTTCTGGCTCCATCAGCTCACAATCTCAGACAACTTCCTTTGGAGGCTGCCTCCCTCACCCATTAGATGCAAGGTGGGAGGTCTGTTTGCAAAGCAGAGGGCTTCTGGGCTGGGAGCCAATAGCCCACATCAGGAAGAAGACTCCTCAGCAGACCAGGCTCAGGTCCCTGAGGCCTCAGAAAGATATTCCCCAGCCTTGGCAGCCTGACCAGAGAAAACCAGATCTCAGATTCAGTTTTTTTCACTGAGAAAATAGAGACAGGTCCAACAACTGATCTGGTCAACATGTACATTAAGCATCACACCCAAAACGGAAAGGGCACATGAATGAAGTAAAAAGCAGTCATCAGTAAAACGTACAACTTTAAACATGCCCAAAGAGATGCTGTTGCGTCTTCTATTGGAGTAACACTTTCATCCTATTTTGGATCGGGAAAAAATTTTCTAATCCTTAACATTTAAATGTCCTATAATTACAAATGCTCAGTAATTAGTGCATGCACTTCCTAAGTAGACTTAGCAATATATTTCATTTGATCTAGACACTTCTGAACATCACTCCCTATCCCCCACATATTCCTGCCCCCATCACTGGGATGGTAACTCTGGAACATTCTCTTGTAATTAACCAAATTAGTGTATTATGTGGGAAACAGAGGAGTCTTTCATCCACTAGTCATTCCCTGGGCATGGGGACTCCCTCCTTGGGTTCACCAAAAATAGGACTTAAGCCAAAATCTGCCTTCCAAATCCCAGGACCACAGTGAGAAGCGCATGGTGAGGATGGGCCAGAAAATCTGGCAAGTCATCCAGGAGACAGGCAAAGGACAGAGTCCCAAGATTTCCAGAGTCTGCCCGGATCCCTGATCACCTAACCCAGAGCTCCCAAATGAAGAACAAAGTCCGTCATCGCTTCCATCCTTACCTCCAGAGAGAGTGCGGTGGTCAGGCTCCTCTCTCCGACTGACTGTGAAGAGGTCTCTGCCCACACACAGTAACCAGCCTACCAAAAACAAAAAGATAAGGTAAGAACTACTGTGGGCGATGCGTTACATTCCTCAACAACTGGAATGTTTTCTAACAAAAAAGCAGGTCTCCGAACGTTTGAAAACCTTTCAGACTACAACAGCAGCAACATAGTCAACTGAACAATATCAAATGCATGAAATCCCTGGAATCAAGTCAGGTGGGGCTGTTCGAGGTGCAGAGTGAGCTAACGTTTTATTAACACACACCTGGGGCCCATCTAATTGGGAACGGTAATAACTGGTGAAATCATATACCTCATCACGTCCCTCGACAAAAATGGCTGTTTACCAAGGAGCTGGCAGAACTTTGTATAACACTTACATATATCAGGGTACGTTGGCAGGTCATAGCATTCACACATCCACACACTCAACACATCCACACACAATGAAGACTCTATGCCATGTAACTAACCCTGCTTTGGAAGACAGCCCTACTGGCTGATGAAATGATGACAACATGAGACTTGAACCTAGATGAGGGGGTGGGAGGGAAATGCAACTTTCTTCTACATGCACTCAAAGCAGCACATGGGAAAGACCACACTTATGGCCCATTTTAAGGAAATTCTCTTGTATATTTATGGCCCTAATCTGCGATGGTTAATTTTGTGCTTAATCAACATGACTAGGCTATGGTGCCTGGTTGTTTGGTGAAACCCAAGTCTAGATAATTGTTGTAGAAGTATTTTTTAGATGTGATTAACATTTAAATCAGTAGACTTTGTTGATCCATTACTAGACAGACAAACACACACACACACACACACACACACACACACACACCCCTATTGGTCAGGATTCTCTGGAGAACCCTAATACACCATCTAAGGTCAAGAAAGAATGAGTTAACTTGTAAAATATGTATACGATGTGAAGAAGACAAAACAAAAAAAGAGGCTAGGGCATGAGGAATAGTCCAAAGAAATGTATTTGGTAAGGTATTAAACTATTAGTTGATGTAGTTCATAAATTAGGTTCTGAGCATCCTAGTGGCCAGAGCAATGAAGAGACACAATCACACTGACTCTAAGTACAATGTACACACTTCAAGAGTGTTAGCTTTTCCTTTTTATTAGGAAATTTCTCCCAAGGTGTTACCCTTTCCTTCCCACGGTAAATTCTTAGGGCATCCTTTATCATCCACACTGAAAGGTCAGGAGGGAAAGTAATTAATTAGAAGTGCCTCTATATACAGTAGGGAGTCTGCTATAATGCTTCTTACTGCATCCCTCAGTGAGAGATAGGATGGCAAAGCACAATTCACTGAAGTGATTTAGCAAGGCCAAAAAGAAACCCAAGCACATAGCAATCTGATCATCTGGCTTGATCCAGGGATAAAAATTAGAATTTCTGGAACAATGAATAAACCCTATATCCTTTGAGATATTTCCCAGAAATTTTATTTCTCCCAGTGAAAAGCTGCGTAGGAAGTGGGCTACACTGTACGAGGCTGTGGTCCCTGGCAATTGCCTGGAGAAAGGTTTTCTCTATTGCTGATCAGGGGGCAGATCCATAGCAAAACTGCCCTCAGATAGGTTTATAAGTTCAGGTAATACATGTCTGAGAAAGGTAAGGTTTAATTTTTATAGGTTTGCATTTGTAGAAGTCTTATATACCCTTCTTGCTTTAGAATCAATTTTTAAAAAATTTTTTATTATGGTAAAATATACAAAAAATTTACTACTTTAACTATTTTTAAGTGTGCAACTCAGTGGCATTAAGTATATTCACAATGTCGTGCAACCATCACCATCACTCATTTCCAGAACTTTTTCATCATCCCAAACAGAATCTCTGTACCATTAAACAACGACCCCCACCGGCCACCCGCCCTGCCCCCTGCAGCCTCTGGTAACCTCTATTCTTTCTGTCTTTATGAGTTTGCCGATTTGAGATACCTCATATAAGTGGAATTGTGTAATATTTGCCCATTTGTGCCTGTGTTTAACTTAGCATAATGTTTTCAAGGTTCATGCACGTTGTGCCATGTACCAGAATTCCATTTCTCTTTATGGCTGAATAATATTCCATTGCTAGTATATACCACATTGTGTTCATCCTGGAATGATCTTTTATGTAATTAACTCAATTACTGAATATTTACAATGTGAGAGGTCTGATTTTTTTCAAACATTATCTTTATTCTAAGAACAGTATGTCAGAGTCAGAAGTGCTACTCCAGAAGGAACCAATTGATTGTATAAATCCTAGTTTCAGAATCAGTAGCAGCAGCAAGAAAACAAAAGTCTAAGTTTCTCTTCCCTAAGGGTTAGGTAAATCTCCCCCATAATCTTAATTACTGTTCTTCATGTTTAAAGCTGAAATGAGATTAGAATATCCGCACTATGTGGCCAGTGTGCTCTGAAATGCTTCATATCCTGGTGCCTAAAGCTTATCAAGTGTCATTTTAATGAGCTTCTATCTAACAGCTGATGTCAAGAAGTCAGAGAAACTGCAGTCCTGTGAAGCACTACTTTTTATCCCTACAGATAAAATACCCTGACAGAACCAGCTAGAAAAGCACATCTTCCCCCTAACTGGCTTGCCATCCATCAGTCTTTTCTTTCTAGACATGCACATAAGGGAACAAGTCTTCTGGGTGGACACGTGGGTCCTGAGCAGCACACAACACCTCCCCAGCAAGACAATTTAATAGTTGAAAGAGAACGTGAGAACCTGCACTCCACTCTGGGTTTCACCTTTAGAGCATATAAAAGAGCAGATGGCGTGAAGGGGGGATGCCACCACACACCTGAATTCACAAAAGTGGCCCAGTGTGAGTCATCAAAAGATGTCCGCAGGAAGTTGATGAAAAACCACCATCTTTGCACACTGACAAGGGAATTGCAAGCAAAAATCAAGAGCCATAGAGGATTTAGACCACTTTGTTCAGCATAAACTTCTCAGCTGGGAGGATTTGCTGTCACCCCAGATTGTTAACAATTGGCTGAGCTGAACTTCATTACCACTTTTGTGTTCAGTTAACTGGGAATATGTCATTCAACCAACAAAAGTGGTTTTAGAAAAATAGAATTTAGCCTTGAGTTCCTCCTGTATGTTTTTTAAGACTGATTTCGAAAGCAGGAATTTTTTGTAGATCAAAACAAAATGAACACTGTTAAGATTGTTCTTTTTAGTTTTTAGCTAAACAGTCCATTGCCTCTGAAACAGGAGACATTTCCATGGGTTGCAGAAGCCAGCCCCAAACAGGCTGAAAGTAGGATGCTAATACAAAGATCTCAGAATTAGCCTAATTGGGAAACCTCAGAATGAGAAGACACTCAGTTATCTGTCCCAAGTCATTACTCTACCCCTCTTCTCAGGACATCAATAATATGCATTTTGGAAGTGGATGAGGGGCACAATTGGAATATGAAAATTTCATCTGTGATAGTCTGATCCTCCAACTTGTGTTAAATTCATTCAAACCTTTTTCATGCACACACACTAACACCCCCAAAAATATCTTCCCGTGGCTTGGATCTATTTTCAAGTGGATCAAAACAAGAACCCTGACAAGGCGGGGCCCCTGGGTGGCTCAGTCAGTTGAGCGTCTGAATCTTGGTTTCAGCTCAGGTCATGATCCTGGGGTCGTGAGATCGAGCCCTGTGTCAGGTTCCGCGCTCAGTGCAGAATCTGCTTGGGTTTCTCTCTCCCTCTCCTGCTGCCCCTTCCAGCCCCCTCAAATAAACAGTAGTAGTAGTAGTAGTACAACCCTGATAAGAGAATCAGGGTTCATGAGAAGTATAAAATTAAACTTGAACCTGGTAGAATGCCAATTCCTTTCTGTTGCGGGCTGAATTGTATCCTCTTCCATGTGGACACAGAACACGGATCCAGGAGAGCTGACTGAGGTCTTTATTAGTGTTGGGAGCCATGAACACCGTAGCTTAATTTTCACTCTTCCCTCCAAAATTCATATGTTGAAATCTTAACACCCCCGCAAGTACCTCAGAATGTGACTATATTTAGAGATAAGGTCCTTAAAAAGGTGATTAAATTAAAATGAGGTAGGGTGGGCCCTCATCCAATATGACTGCTGCCCTTATAAGAGGTAATTAGGACACGGACATGTACAGAGGGAAGACCATGTGAGGACAGAGGGAGAAAATGACCATCTGTGAGTCAAGGAGAAAGGCCTCAGAAGAAACCAAACCTGCCCACACCTTGATCTCAGACTTCCAGGCTCCAGAACTGTGAAATAAGAGATTTCTGCTGTTTAAGCCACTTAGTCTATGGCCCTTGTTATAGCAGCCCTTCTCTGAATACCTACATTTCCAGGTAGGAGACCGTACAGGTGACAGGGATACTGTCTCCTACCTCTCAAGGGGTTTACTCTCATTCATTTCCTTATCTCCAACCAGGGTGATCTAGAAATCCAAAGTGACAAGTAGGAACACCTCAAGGATACCCTGAAGATAACCCTACTCTACAACAGGGCACTAGTGCCTGCCCCAAGACCTCTGACCTCCGAAACTATGGGAACTTTCTCTGTCTTTCCCAAATGCTCTCTGCTAACCAGAAGTCACCCTACAAACACTCTTGGGGATACTGTGCCCAGACACTGAGTCTTCATTTCTCTTGCCTCAATACCCAAGGCTGGCTCAGATGCCTTAACCAACCTTAATTCCCTCTCTTCCTAAAAAGAAAAGGAGAGGTTGGGGGCCAAAGAGCTTTGCACATTACAGAAACGAGTCCGGAGCAAGAGATTATCAGGGATAAGAGGACTCCCAGTTGCCTCAAGACTTGATTCACGAGTAATTACTTTCTCCTTCACTGGAGAAGTTCATACAGGATTGCTGACTGATGTCTTCGTTGGTGCTGGGAGCCATGAACACCGTAGCTTAATTTCCACTCTGCATAGATAATGTTTGCCCTATAGCATGGTAGGCATTGGGTCTGGCTTCAGGCACTATGGACTGGACTGTCTGTAGTAAGTCACCAGTAACAGAGGAAGCACAAGGCATCACCTAGCTTGTCCTCATGTCCCAGCTCCATTAGCCTCCTCAAGCTCTGAAGTCTTACTCTGGCCATCTCCCCAAGCCAACACACGCTTGACACGGCTTTGCCTGGAAGGTCCAGAAACAAATGTGAAATCTATTAGAAGTAATGCTGCCGAGCACCCCCGGGGTCAGCGGACAAGGCTCTTGGGTCCTCTCCAGATGCAGTGATGGGGTTGGGGGGTCCCGTCCGGGGTGCATTCCAGCAGCAGGGGACCACTAACTCTCAAGCTAACACTCATGCCTGCCAAGTCCCAACCCCCTGGAAGAAAAAGGAGCACAGACGGATGCAATTAGCCAGGCGAATGGGAACTTGTCAAGCCATTTAGATAAGACAGTACTTGAATTTATTTAGTTCCCATTATGGGAGGGTGACTGTGCTTCTGCCCCCTGCTGATTCTGTGGGCTGCACAGCACTTTCCTAGCAAGGAAGTAAAAAAAGGAGTATGTCTCAGCCTACAAATTCCAGGGCTCTGCCATTAAATCAGCATGCATCATGTCTTCAACCAAGGTGTAATTTGACCTTAATGGAATCAAGGAACACATCCTGTTGACTTTGTCACAGAACCTCAAACTCAGTGATGAATTTTTTAAGTATCCAATTAATAAAATAAATAAATAAAGATTCCCTACCCAGTTCAATCTTCCTTATACCTCCTAACAAGTGATGACATGTTCACCTTGCTAATGGCTCTGTTTCAATTATTGAGTTGTGAACCCCTCAAGTGTCCATATGAGATCTTACTCTTACATCCTTTTCAGGGCCTAGCATAGTGTCAGACACAAAACAGAAACTTGGTAAAGGCTCAATAACTTATTACTTCTTGCTTTTGAAATAACATGCCCTGCAAGGAAGCAAATCCACTCTACCTGCCTCATTTTATCAAAAACAAGACTCCCTCCTCACCCCTGACCCCCATACCCCCTCACCAAACTCACAATAGCAACAGGATCTTCATAATGAATGTCCCCAGTGGATCTAGTGGATCATACAAAACAACAAAGTTACAGATGGAGCTTCAAGGTTGATAAATTCTTGTCCTGTTCTAAAATCTGAGTATAGCTGTCTATTTCCTAGGACTGCCATAACAGGACCACAAGTTTAGTGACTAGCAACAGATGTTTATTCTTTCACAGTTCCGAAGGCCAGAAATCCAAAAATCAAGGTGTCCGCAGGGTCGATGCCCTCTGGAAGCTCAGAGAGACCCTCTGTGCTCCTATACTCTGGTGGCTGCTACCTAACAGTCATCTCTGCCTCGGTCTGCTCATGCCCTTTCCCTGGGTTTCTGTTCAAATCGCCCTCCCTCTTCTAAGGACACCAATCACGGGATCTAGGGCCAACCCTAAATCCAGCATGAGTTCATCCTAAGATCATTAACTTAATTACATCTGCAAAGATCCTATTTCCAAATAAGGTCACATTCACAGGTACTGGGGGTTAGGACTTAGATATATCTAGTTGGGGGGGGGGGTACTATTAAACTCACTAAATATCCAAAGTCAGAAAACATCATCTGTACCAGAAAACCCCACCTTCTTCCCAATGCTCTTCTTCATATTAATAGACTCATTTCCTACTCAGGACCCAGGATGAACTCTTTGAGTCATGTTCAAGGTCCTTCATCCACTTGCTCCCTCGTTCCCTTCAGCTCCATAATCTGTAGTGATGAAGTACAGTTCAATCAGTTCTATCCTAGAGAAGTGCTTATGCCTGTCCCCTCTTTCCCATGCCTGCTGCCTGACCACCTTGGCCCCAACTTGAATTCCCTGTCCCCTATCTGCTCTGCCAGCTTCCTTTACGGACCATGTCACATGTTGCTGCTTTAAACAGTGCCCTATCATGCCACAACCCTGTCCCCAGACTTTCAGCGGCACCTCACCAAATGAAGCCCAATCTCTGGACAGCCTAGTATCCAGGTCCACTAGAATAAGCCCCAAACCCTCTCCCAGTCTTATTTTCCACTGCTCCCCTCCACTTGGTGCAGGGTCTGGTCAAAGTAAGTTACTGAATGTTCTTAAGTAGATTCTCAAAGGCCTCCAAGACTTTCAAGCCCCTCTGCCTAGGATTTATTCATGAATTCAACAAGCTTCTATCTTGACCTGTGTTCCCTTGTCAATGTCTTCACAGAACAGCCCAACTCAAAAGAAAACTCATCCATAAGTCTTTGACGAGTTTCATCAACCACACTGGATTCTTCTTTCTTCTAAAACTGAGAAGGCTGCCAGACAGATAGGGCATTCTTGTCCTCTCCTCCCCTTAGTGATGTGAACATGTGTCACAAAGCTCATGACCGAGTCTGGGTGGCACCCTGCTTCACTCATATGTATATCTTCTTCATAATCTGCCACAGCACCTTGCATATAACATGTGCTCAGAAATATCTGATCAATAAAAGGTATACTGAGTAAGTAATACAGTCTCTGCCTTCAAGCAGCTTACATTCAGGGACCAAGGGAGGATGGGATAAGCACAAAGGTGAACAACAATAACTAATACGATACTGTATCATAGAAGTAGAGATGAAATTCTGGGGGAAATACAAAACGGAAGTTTTGAAAAGGGTGAGCATTTCCTAAAGAAATAGAACTTAAGAGAGATCTTGAAGGATATACAATATTTTGATGAGCAAAAAGTGGTAAGTCAGGAAAGAGAATTAGGTGCAGAAGAAGCAGCATCTATAAAAGAGCCAGGTGAAAGCAAATGGCATTTTCCCACTTCCAGGAAGAGCAGAGCTTTCTGGCCCACTGACTGAGTGAATGGTGAGTAATGGAAAGCAGTGCTAAAAAGGTGGGCCAGCATCTCAAATGCTATGCCAAGGAATTTGAAAGGGACTCTGCAGGAGATGGAAATCATGGAAGGCTTTCAAACAGGTGTGATGTGGTCACATCTGCAATTTTAGATGAGCACTTATATGGTACTGCAGAACCTAAACCTGGGTATGCATCAGAATCATCTGTAGAGTTTCAAGACTGCTTAATACAGAAGGAAAAATACAAACAATATAACAATCCTCTATTCATAATAAAATCATGTTGCTGTTTTGCCACTGTGGCTTTAGAGTTTTTAAGAGAAATAAACCATACCTATCCTTGAGCTCCATTTTGTTCCCTTCCCCTCAAATAAACACTTCGCTTCAGTGAATATCCTTCTAGTCCATGTTTATACAGAGAAACATAGATGTATACATCCATAAGAACCATATAGCATTGCTTTTTGTGTTAAAATCATTAATAATACATTTAGCAAATATTGCTCTAAATTTGCTTTACTCACTGGAAGCATCTTGAAAAATTCAGATTCCTACATCCCATCCAGATCTAATGAATCACAGATCACTGAGTGGAGGGGCGCCTGGGTGGCTCAGTCAGTTAAGCATCTGCCTTCGGCTCAGGTCATGATCTCAGGGTCCTGGGATTGAGCCCCGCATCGGGCTCCCTGCTCAGTGGGGAGTCTGCTTCTCCCTCTCCTTCTGCCGCTCCCCCTGCTTGTGCTGGCTCTCACGCACTCTCTGTCAAATACCTTTTTTTTAAGATTTATTTTTTTTAAAAACAATCACTGAGTGGAGGTGTCCAAAAATATGCAGTTTTTAATAACTCTCAGTTCATTTTGATGTCACTAGACTTGGACTGGGGTGTCATGGGTGTAGAAGACCAACTAGAGAGAAGATAAAGCAGAGGTAGGAAGAGCAGCAAGAATGATGATTCAAGCAGGGCTGCTGCAGTCCTAAGGATGGGAAACGCACATGGAAACAAAAGACAGGACAGATTCTGAGGTCCTGTGAGGATACAAGCAATAGGACTTTACAGCGAATTAGAATCTGAGGTGAGAAGTAGTACACCTAATAAATGGCCCTAAGGATTTTAACTTGAATGAATTGGAGGACAGTAACAGCCTTAACAAACATGGAAAACTCAGATGGAAGAGCTGCCTGTGGAAGAGAAGATGGATTTGGTTTTAGATGTGTGAACCTGAGGGTTTCTGTGGCATCTTAAGTATCTCCAACAGGCATTTATAGGGGCTAGATTCAGGCAATGAAGGTTGGGAATCATAACACAGATCCAAGATTCCCTACTTAAAGGTAATAGCTGTGCACATGGAACTGGGTATGTCTGTTTCAGGAGAGAGAAGAGAGCCCTGGGCAGGTCCTTCAGGGATGCATACATTTAGGAGAGAGCACCTGAGGAGGAGCAAGCTGATGAGATAAAGGAGTGGCCAGGAATAGAAGGGCCACTGGGAGCGGGAAGCCACAGGACGGATCAAGGGTCAAGAATCCACCACCATGAGTGTGATAAAGAGAAGGACTGAGAGACATTGCAAGACTGGAGAATCAGGAGCGTTCAAGGACTAGTAGCGATCCTAGCAGGAGAGGCCACATGTGACATGCTTGAAAAACAGAGCAGCAACGTTAAGCTACTCTTTAGTGCTGAAACTTGAAGTCAAAAAGAACAGCTGAGGGATAGCTATTTTAGGGTTTAGGACAGGAGATTTGAATATGTAGAATGTGAGAAAGGAACCAGTGGTAAAGAAAGAATCCCTGAGAGTTTCAAACCTGAAGACACCAGGCGGCAAGAAGGCAGGGGTGGATCTTAGGTTGAGAACAGAGATTATTTAAAAGCAGACAGAGCAACTCAAACCTCCAGAGCCTCTCCTCATCCCTGCGTAGGCAAGGCATCTAACCCTATGGAAGACTAGGGCTCTGTGCTTTGGAAAAATTTAACAAGAGGATTCTCTGAATTCAAAAGCACTGGGCACAGTGGAGCAGTGGGATGAACTGTCTCCCTTCATACCCCACCTCACTCCTCCCTCCCTTGGGAGACTGGAAAATTCCTCTCTGGAAAAGAGAAACACCCATATATACTCACCAACCATCACCTACAGGAAAACCCCACTCATTCACATGGAATTTTCAGCCAAGGATAGCCAAGGATCACCAGGCATTTGAGGAAAGTCTCCCACATGAAAAAGTGAAGCCAAATCAAACAGATAAATAAGTCACATGGAACTCAGAGACCCTAAAGAAGATGAAGATTTTATGACTATCTAGAAGCCACAATGGCCTGGAGAGATAATAATTTGGCTGCGTGGGTTTTTTTAAAAATGGGGGAAAAATCACACAAATATCTCTATTTCTAAACTTGTCCTGAAAAATCAAAAGGTCTTGCAATTCCAGACTCACACGGAGCCTGGAGCTAAGAGCCAGAAAGAGCCAGGCTAAGAAAGGGTGGGTGAGCCCAGACATTCTTTTGAGGAGAGGGTTCAGAGGTATTACCAGATTCACAGGGGTCCATGACCCAAAAAGAAGGTAAAAGCCTTGAAACAACCCCTCTTCCTTTCTCCATCTTCCTGGGAAGATGTAACAATTTAGAGTGCAGCTAAAAGCTTTTAGAAGGAACATCCACGAGTTGATGTGTTAAATCAACTCACACGCATCTGTCCAGTTCAAAAGGGAAAATGCCGAGCACTCCAGGGAATGTGAGGAATTAGAAGCTTGCATATAGATATCACCCTATTACTGCTTGTGTACTGAAACTGCAAAGATTAATGGGTCAGGAGAGGTCTGCTCTTGCAGCCATCTAGAAATATCCTGAAGAAAAAAGGAAGAATCAAAACTGCTCACAGCTCAGAACACATGACTACTAGAATCGCTGACTTGATTAGAAAAGAAAATACACACACGCATACACACACATGTTGGCTCATATGCATACATTTGTAATCAGCCAGACCTGCTGTACCCAATCCCAAGGCTTCCTGTAGTCATCAGACAATTTGTTCTGACTGGAGGTAATCACAGTTCATAAATAAGTTCCTGCCAAATAAGAATTAATTTAAATTCCTCTCAAAGCTTTTCAAGAGACAGAAAGGCTGCCCTTCAGAGATGCCTTCTCCCGGGTTAATGAGTTGGATTATTCTGTTTATCACAAGCCAAAGGTAACTTGGTAGTTGGACTGATAAAAGTTCTTTCTCAAACTGCTTCACCATGGGGTTTCTGCTTTGTTTGGTTTCGAGCAGAGTTTTTGGCCTCACAATGATCCCCAAAGCTTCTGGAAGCAGAATAGGTGTTGGGGGCTTGGGCACAATAAGGCTCAAACAGAATTTGGAGAAACTGAGAACATGGGATTGTGCATCCTCCTGTGTACAGTCCTAGCCCCAGACTGTGCAGGAAGAGCCCTTCACCTGACCATCAGCCAGGGTTACCACTGGTGGGACGGGGCCTCAGGAAGAGATCTGTACTCCAGATTCAGGTACAGAACTTTCCACGTGGGCACCTCTAGTTTCTTGCCCTACTTGACGATGCTACTAGGAAATCTAAGAGATAATAGTCTGGAAAAAGCTCTGCATCACTTTGAAAAATGTCCCTAGGGCCAGCAAGTAAGTATGAGCTCTCCCACAGCGACCAGCTCAAAAGTTTCCAATGCCTATTCTTTGTTTCTTGAGGGATTTTCCTGGATTGCTTTTCCTTCACATATCCTTGGGGTGGTTAATATTTGGGATTTTGCAGGAATGGCTCCAAAAGCTATAGTTCTTGGGGGCACCTGGGTGGCTCAGTCAGTTAGGTGTCCAGCTCTTGATTTCAGCTCAGGTCATGATCTCGGGGTCGTGAGATCAAGCCCCACATCAGGCTCTGCGCTGGGCAGGGAGCCTGCTTACGATTCTCTCTTCCTCTCCCTGCCCAGCTCTCTCTCCCTCTCTTAAACACACACACACACACACACACACACACACACACACACAAAAGCCACTGTTCTCTTCTAACAGTCTAAAGCTCAGAGGGTCTACAGTATCCTAGGGTCCTCTTGCCTGGGTCTTCCAAATTAACTGCTAACATGACTACAACATTTCACTAAAATTTCTCTAACAATTTTCCATTGCTCCTCAGAAAAAGGTAAAACTCCTTTCATACAGCCTGGCGTGGCCTGGCCCCGGACACCCAACCTCCTCCCCAGCCATTCTCCTTGGTGCTCTATCTGCTCTGGCCGCACTGGCCTCCTTTCTGACGTTCACATTTACCATGTTCCATCCTCCCACAAAGCCTCTGGGCATGGTGCCCCCCAACATACAGAGCTCGCCCATCTTTTCCTCTTGCCCTTAACTCTTACCCATCTTTTCTATTTTGGTCCATTAGCCACTTTGCCTGGGAAGCCTTCTCTGACCTCTCTCACTGTGTTTAACTCTATCTAATAAAGGCTCTCAGAGTGGTCTACTTTTCATTCTCCTGGGAGTGCTTAACACAGCTGCAATTTTATGTTTGCTAGTATGATTAAATGATTAATATCTGTCTCTGGCACTGGATTTTAAGCTCTGTGAAAGAAGAGACCATGTCTGTTCTTGTTCACCCATTATACCACCTTGGCACAGACTAGATAGAGGCTTAATAAATATCAGATGGATGCATAGAAGCATGGACACACAACCCCAGAAGGACTGTCTTCTTGCCCCTCCACTCTTATTTTTACCTTTGGTCATAGGTTACCTCTGCTGGGAAGGTTCTGCCCCCCACCCCACCCATTCCACCTGTTGTTTGTTCAGAGGTCTGTCTCCCCTATTACTAGGAACAAAACCTGTGCACATTCTCTAATTCCATTAAGTACATCCCCCGATTTCTCTTTGACTGTCATCCTTAGTTTCACGGGTCACCCCTCCAATTGAGGACTTGACTACCACACTGTGGAGTGCAGTACCTAGCTTCCTGAGCAGTCCCTGAGGGGTGGAGGATGTCAGCTTCAGATAAAGCAGAGTTGGCACCTCATGGCACAAAATTACCGACATGAAAAGGGCCTGGGAGTGAGGCCAGCAGATAAATCCACCCTCCTTTCTCCCTACCAGGGACTACTTGGAGGTATAGCCCCTCCTTGCAACCCTCCTAGAGAGGTGCTGAGCCAGGTGAAGAAGCTACTGAGAGAGAGAGATGGTTCTTCATGGCCTGTGGAAAGGCTCCAGACAGCACACCTAAGCAGCCCCTCTTCCCTGTCCCCCTTCTTCTCCCTCGTACGCACACCTGGGGCTTGCATCTTCCATATAAATTGTTAGCGCCTTAATTCTTCTCTAGCTTGCTTTCTTAAGCATTCAGGCTGATACCCTCTGATACCGCCCATATCCCCTAAAGGGAAAAACTGCATCTACAGCCCAAGCACATAACACACTTTCGAGGGGAGCTTCTCACTAAACGTCAAATGAGTATCCAAAGCTATTGTAATCTTGGCCTGGACTGACAGAAGGGAATTCACAATCCCTTTGCTTAATTCTGCCCTGGTCAGACCCACCATCAGTAGTACTGATTTTCATTTTGAGAAACCCACTTTAAAAGTGTTTCTCAAAATTTTTGAATGACAGGCCTCTTAAGGATGACAGATTCATGAACCCTCTGCCCAGGTAAACACACGTGCATCAGTTTGCTTTCAGTTTAGGGGTTCACAGAACCCCTGAAGCCCCATCCGTAGATCTCATGTTAAGAAACCCTGCTTCAGAGAAACAAAACCACAATCAATAAACAGTGACAAGAAAAGCAACTGAAAGAACTAAATCTTAAAAGAAAAAAATAGGGCGCCTGAGTGGCTCAGTTGGTTAAGCGACTGCCTTCGGCTCAGGTCATGATCCTGGAGTCCCGGGATCGAGTCCCACATCGGGCTCCCTGCTCAGCAGGGGGTCTGCTTCTCCCTCTGCCCTCTTCCCTCTTGTGCTCTCTGTCTCTCATTCTCTCTCTCAAATAAATAAATAAAATCTTTAAAAAAAAAAAAAAGGAAAAGAAAAAAATAAAATCAAGGAAGAATGATAGGAAAGGCCTATCAAGTAGGAGAGGTATCAGATGTTTGTTCTTACAGTTCCTCATCTGGGGGCAACTTCTCGGACTTCTCCAGTCAGACTGAGCTGTGTTCCTGTAGCCTGTGTGTATGTAGCAGTTCTAGCCCATAAAACACTAGGCTGTCATCTTAAGGGCCAGACAGAGGTGCCGCCTTGGCCAGAAACACACATGCACACACACACACACGCATGCATGCGCACGCATGCACACAGTGGTAGGAGACCCCATACCGTCCCTGTTTTCTCTTTGCTTTATAAAAATCGTTCTCAGCTTCAGGCGTCTGGGTGGCTCAGTCGGTTAAGCAACAGACTCATCATGTCTGCTCAGGCCATGATCTCAGGGTCGTGGGATCAAGCCCCACCCCTCATCAGGCTCCGCCCTCAGCCAGGAGTTTCTCTCCCTTTGCCTACCCCCCCCAACTCGTGTGCCCAACTCTAAAACGAATAAATCTTAAAAGAAAAAAAGAAAAAAATCCTTCTCAGCTCATGGGCCACACAAAAACAGGTGGCAGGCTGACTTGGGTGCCTCGGACCATAGTCGGCCATCCCCTACCCTGGACTGCAGCCACTGATGAATCCATCCCCCCACCTCCACACAGTGAGCTCCCCCATGGTGGAAGTCAAAACTTATTTCACCCAGGGGTCCCAGCTCTAACAGTGATGAATACACAGTCCAAGCTTAATAAATGCATATCAAATGAAAAAGTCCTGCTCATCTTTCAAGACTGAGCTCAGGTGACACCCTCCACAGAGGGACCTCATCCTCCAGTTTGATTGGATCTCGCCTCACCTGGCAGTGCCTGCTGACCAGTATTGGGCCCCTACTTATGCTGTGTATTGTGGTTATCCACCAGCTGAAGAGATCTACAATGGGGCTTACGCAGAAAACCCAGAGAATTCGTCTCTTGACAATTCTCAGGTTGATTTCTCACTTTCTCATGTGAAATATAAAATAACCACTATGTTTCCATAAAGTAGCCTTTTTAAAAGTCCTATCTAAAGTGGAGATGGCGGGCGCCTGGGTGGCTCAGTTGGTTAAGCGACTGCCTTCGGCTCAGGTCATGATCCTGGAGTCCCGGGATCGAGTCCCACATCAGGCTCCCTGCTCAGCAGGGAGTCTGCTTCTCCCTCTGACCCGCCTCCCTCTCATGTGCTCTCTCTCTCTCATTCTCTCTCTCGCAAATAAATAAAATCTTAAAAAATATATATATATATTAAAATAAATAAATAAATAAATAAATAAATAAAGTGGAGATGGCTCCAAGAAAGCTGTTAAATATTCTTCTGCAGCTATTCACATCTTAGCATTTAATTAGTTATAATTGCAATTTTAAAAACAATTAAACTCCGTGGGTGTTATTTACTGCATCTCATGATGATTCTGGTTTTTTTGCTCCTCAAAAGAGAATTGGATGGAGATATCTGGGTCTACAAACTATCAGGATTGAAAGGAAAAGTTTTTGTCACACACACTAATTTCTTTTGCCATTCTTTTGGGGTGAGAGTGGGGTGATTTGAGGAAACATTTTGCAATTTCAAAAGACAGATTTCTAAAACCATCAAATGGGATATCTAAAACTTGGTGGTGTGTACTTGTGGTTTTCACTGATGTCCTCAGCACAGGAAGACAAAGAACAGCCATTTCCCACATAACACCTTGCCCTGATGAAAAACTCCATGGCATTTATGTTCCTAAAAACAAACTGGAGTGGAGGGGGGTGGGAGGGTTGGGGTGGCTGTGTGATGATGTTGGGGAGGGTATGTGCTATGGTGAGCGCTGTGAATTGTGTAAGACCGATGAATCACAGACCTGTACCCCTGAAACAAATAATACATTATATGTTAATTAAAAAAAAAAAAAAAAACTGGAACCAAATTTTACATAACACTAGCCAAGAAGTTGGGAAGGAAAAATAAAGGGGAATTAAGGTATGTTAATGTGCTTGCTTTACCAGAAAGGAAGCTACCAATTAACTTAAACTAAATGGAAAATAAATGATTTTATGAATATTTAAAAAATATATTAAAAAAAATCCACAAATGTAATGTGGTATTCTAGATGGGCTCCTGAGACAGATAAAAGACATTAGGTAAAAACTAAGGAAATGTGAATAAATATGGACTTTAATTAATTATAATGTATCATCATTGGCTCATTAATTTTGATAAATGTACCACATTAACACAGGATGGTAATAATAGCAGGAAGGGGGTGTGGGGTGTATGGGAACTCTCTGTACTATCTTTTCAACTTTTCTATAAATCTAGAACTAAAGTAAAAAGCTTATTAATTTTGAAAAACAGGGGTAGTCCTTAAAGACTACAATTAAGATATGTAGCTTATAATCAATCAGGTAGAGAGGGAAAGGGTGAATATTTGAGAATTTTAGTCCAAGAAAATGCAGGAAATAAGAATACCAATAGGGGGTACAGATGAGTAAGCACAGTACACAGCAAATACAAAAGTGGCAAAAATAAGGACTGAATGCGAAGAATGTGGTATCTCTTATTTCCCTGATTAAATACTGGGCAGCTGCCCTCTGACTCCCCTCACACTCCTAACATTTTTCACTCCTATCCCAGGCAGCTTATTAGTGGTCTGTGATTAGGGCAACCAATTAAGAAATATTACCTGAGTCTCAGGTAAAAGATCCTTAGAAAATGCTATGGTACCACATTCCCCAAAAAAGCAAGGATCTTCCTCAACTGTGCCTCCACACACCTAGCACAGGACCTGCAGACTGTAGGTGCTTCGCATCTGGAGAGATTAGCCAGGCAATACCCTGGCTGGGCAATGAACTCCCCTGGGCGCTCTTAATGAAGACCAATGCCCAGAGACACACCAACAGATTCTAATTTAATTGGTCTTGGGTGGGGGCCAAAACATCAGCATTTTTTTAAAAAAGCTCCCCAAGGAGGTTCTAACATGCAGCAGGGTTGAGTATATAGGGTAAGTCTCTAAGATGAACTAGAGCAGAGCTAGCCTTGGTATTAAGAAATCAGTTAACTTTTTATTACAACAGTACAAATGTGGGGATTTCAGATCATTACTCTTTCTTCTTCCTCCAGCAACTGAGAGGTCTGCTTGTAAGTGTTAAGGGTGTAAGGAGGGGACACAGGTGTCACATAAACCCCAAGGTCTAGTGGATGGTCTGATAAGAAATGCTCCTTATGAATTCAGATAGTATTTTAAGTCCTCAAAGAGGAAGGATATATTTTGGGGGGAAAAAAAACTTTTTTAAAAAGCAGTGACTCTCTCTCAACAACTGATAGAACAACTAGACAGAATATCAGCAAGGATATAGAGGAATAGGAAAGAACAACATTGGGGCGCCTGGGTGGCTCAGTCGGTTAAGTGTCTGCCTTCGGCTCAGGTCATGATCCCAGGGTCCTGGGATCGAGCCCCGCTTCGGGCTCTCTGTTCCACAGGAACCCTGCTTCTCCCTCTCCCCCTCCCCCTGCTTGTGTTCCCTCTCTCACTGTGTCTCTCTCTGTCAAATAAATAAATAAAATCTTAAAAAAAAAAGAACAACATCAACCAACAGAATCTAACAGACATTTATAGAACACTCCACCCCAAAACAGAACACCCATTCTTTTCAAATGTTTATGAAGCACAAACCAAGAGAGACCACGTCATGGACTATAAAACAAACCTCTGCAAATTTATAAGACTTTCTGTCAGCCAGAGGGTGTTCTCCAACCACAATGAATCAAACTAGAAATCAGTAAGAGAAAGGTAACAGGAAAATCTCCAAATACTTGGGAACAGAGTAATACACTTTTAAATAACTCACTGGTCAAAGACAAGGCTTCAAGGAAATTTTAAAATATATTTAACTGAAAGAAAATGAAAATACAGTATATCAAAATACATAGAACAGTTAAAGCAGTGCAGAGAGGACGACTCGTAGCACTAAATTAGAAAAGAAAGGTCTCAAAGTACTCCAACCTCCCGCGTCAAGAATCTAGAAAAAGAGCAATATAAACCCAAAGCAAGCAGAAGGAAGGAAATAATAAACTGAGAGCAGAAATCACTCAGAGATCCATGGGGGAACATAAAGTGACCAAGAATTCAGGGATTGGAGCAATGCAGCCGCAAACCAAGGAACACCAATGATTGCCAGAAAACCAGCAGAAGCTAAGAACCAAGGAAAGACTCAGCACACTCCCCCAGGCCCCAGGCTTCAGAGGGAGTGCGGCTCTGCTGACGCCCTGATTTCAGACTTCTAGTCTCCAGAACTGCAAGAGAATAAATTTCTAAGGTCTTGAACCACCCAGTTGGTGGCACTTTGCTATAGTAGCCTAGAAAACTAAATGAGCTTCTAATTAGGGGGGGGGGGGGGGGGAAGGAAGAGAAAATCCGATTAATCCAACAAAAGGTAGGAACTATTTTTTAAGTAGCAAATGGGAAAAAAGGTTTTATAGAATACAAAACACAGAATAATATTCAAATATATCAGTAATTCAAAAATTACGGACATATTAAACTCATTTGAGAGAATACAAAAAGCTGAATGGCTTTACAAATCTGATTCATTTATGGTCTTCCAATAACATTTCTAGAATAACAGAACAAAATCACAGAAACCAAATAAAAATGAAGAACCTGAAAAAGATACACCAAAACCCCTGAAAAGAAAAAAGCTTGTGTACCAATGTTTTTTTAACTATTTATTAATTATTTATTACTATTTATGAGCACATGCATGGGTAGAGGGACAGAGAGAGCGAATCCCAAGCAGATGTGGAGCCCAAGGTGGGGCTCAGCCCCAGAGCCCATGAAATCGTGACCTGAGCTGAAATCAGGGGGTTGGACACTTAACTGACTAGAGCCACCCAGGTGCCCCTGGTGTAGCAATATTAATATCAGAGATAAAAAGGAACAAATTCATGCTTATGACACACCAAGGAGAAATAACTACAGTGTTCCTAAACAACACAGCCTACAAAAATATCCAGTGAAAGCTGACAACTGTAAGGACAAATGGAAAAATGCACAGAGTGACAGATGTTCTCTCCGAAAGAATCTGATAAAGTATGCAGAAACACACTAGGAGGGTTACAGATCATGTGAACAAAGTAACTAGCAAGATGAATCTAAAAAGGTGTTCCAAACCCTAATCCCAACAAACAGAACTCACGGTTTTTTTTTTAAGCACTTGGGAACATTTATAAAATTATCCATGTACTAGGTTTCTAAGAAGTCTCAACAGATTTCAAAGAATCCTGGTCATACAGACAATAGCCCTCGGCAAAAACACACTATTGTTTATTTCTGATTTGAATCTCATTCTAAGAGACATGCAAATAATGTGGCAATACCTATCAAAATTTTAAATACACATTTCCCCTTTGCCCTCCAATCCATTCCTTGGAATTTTCCCCATAGATACATTTACAAATGTGCAAAGAGAAGAATGTGCAAGAGTTTTCATTGCCGTGTTGGTCGTTATTGCAAAAGATACAAAAACCTTCATGTCCACCACTGCGGGCATGATTCAACTGTGGTCTTGTCAGAGAAGTGACTATTAAGAATGAGGCGACACTACGTTTATGATGTTTATGATATGGAAGAGCTCCAAGATCTGCAGGATGTGCAACAATGTATATATATGGTCACACTGTTGTTGTTGTTTTAAATAGAGGGGAAGGGCATTTGTTAGAAGGTGGAGGAGGGTCAGAAGAGCTCCAAGATCTGCAAGATGTGCAACAATGTATACGGTCACATTGTTGTTGTTTTTTAAATAGAGGGGAAAGGCATTTGTTAGAAGGTGGAGGAGGGTCAGAAGAGCTCCAAGATCTGCAAGATGTGCAACAATGTATACGGTCACACTGTTGTTGTTGTTTTAAATAGAGGGGAAAGGCATTTGTTAGAAGGTGGAGGAGGGTCAGTAATATACCCTCCAGACTGAGAAGGCACTTTGAAAACACCGAAGCCAGCCTCTTCCTTCCTTTTACACAGAGTTTTAATTCAGGGAACTTCACTGACAGGGCAATAGGGCAGGTGGGTGGACAATGGAAGCAGTAATATGCAGCCCATTCTCCGCACCTTAACCCCCACCTTTCATGGAGCTAGGGGCACGGTGGGGAGGTCCCGGGTAGTTACCTCCAGTGGCACCATCTGCACGCCAGAGGGGAGAGCAAGGTGGAGGGTCAACGAGGAGGGAGTTAGTGTTGTCAGCGCTCCTACATTCGAGAAACACCCTGCTAACACAACGTACTCACAGTAGTTGCTTCCTTGAGTACTAGGAGACAGGGAAGCCTTATTTTCACTAAAAGATCATATCTGCATTTTTACCATGTTCGTATATTACTATTCAAATAGGCAGAAAGCTTTTAGTCCCATTATTCATTTAAAATACAGCATCTAAGTAAAATGAAGTCTCTAGTGATAAGCCTAATAAACTGCAGAAATTCCAGATTCCTTTGCACATTCCCTTCAAATTCCTTTTTTGATGAACTGTCAGGCTAACATGTCTGTGCAATTAAACCAGCGAACATGTTCAGCAAGCTTTCCAAGAGGTTCATTATCTGACTGGTATACGTAAAGGTGCTCAGTCAAAAACTGCAAAGTCGAACCAGTACAAACAAATGGAAGACTGCTTCCTTTCATTGCAAACCAACTTGGCGAATCCTAGCTACCTCTCTGACCTCTCTCTCCTACCTATTCCAAAAGGACACATCAAGTACCTTCTGGCCTGCCTCCGGACCTTTGCATGTGCTATCCTGTTTCCTGGAATGATCCCATCCCCTCACACTCCCACCAGATAGTAACATGGCTTACTCCCTGGATTCACAGAGATCTCTGCTCCAAATGTCACCTATTCGGAAAGGCCTCCCCTGACCAGCTGATCTAAAACAGTACTACCTTCCCAGACCCTCCCTATCTCTCTACCAGCTTTACTTCTTTTTTCCTCACTTATCACTACCTGACATGATTTCACTGCTTGTCTGTTTGCTTCCCACACTAGAAGATAAGCCCCATGAAAGCACGGTTGACTACTATCCAACAATACCTTGCAGCACACAGTAGGTACTAAATAAACATGATTTAAATAAAATTTGCACATGCTAAGTCTATAGCACGATTTTAGGTTTTAGCCAAACCTTATCTCACATAAATTTATTTTTTTTCCAACTGCGGCTTTTTCTCCTTTTACACCTAGCCAATGATCAAAAATAGGGTAAAGAGAAGACTTCTCTCTGGAGAAAGAAAAGACTCAAGAACAGAGAAAGAACTTGTACCATGATGCTGGATTTTGTTGAAATCAACATTTATTTTCTTGGACATCTAACCATAAAAGTTAGGGGAAACCTTTTCATACAGTATGAGGAATAAAAACCCAATGCTACAGAAGTACCCTAAAAGAAAGACTGACTTTAAAGAAGTTTGAATCTAAGCTTATGGGAGGGACCGTGGCCCTCATGGCCCGGCAGGTGAATTCAATTTAGCTAAGTTTCTGAGAGTCAAGGATTCAGCTGCCTGTCCCCTGGAGGGACAGCACCATTCCCTATCAAATTCTGCTCTCTCTTAGACTTCTCCCATTTACCTCCTCTGGGCTTCACTTATCAGAGAAAGGGCACTAATCTATGTCAGAATCCTAGGGACAGAAAGAAGTCTCTCCACCCTGCTGCTTTGGGACAGATCTGCTTTAAGGCAACCCCCACTCCTGCTTTGGTTTTTTAAGGGAGCCTCTTACCCTATCAAGCACTGAGTCACAAGCTCATCCAGCACTCTGGTGTCCAAGCTCTGACCCAAAGAGAAGATAGTGTTAGCTCTATGACACTGAGCCAGATGTCCACCGTCCCCGGCCCTTCCCCACCACACCCTTGTAACCCACTAAATAGAGAATCCCACCAAATCCCACCACACCCATGTGGTTCTCTGAGGGCAGGTTATATACTTTTATGGATTAGCACACAATCTGGTACCACCCTCCTAAAACAGCTTCTGGAACCCAATTCCAGTCAAGAAAGTAACTGCCTACTATTAAAAGACCAAAACAAGTAAGAACTAGGTGAGCCTGCACCACCCCCCCCCCCCACCACCCCCACCCACAGGCTTCTCTAGTCTCTAGTCAGCCAGCTCTCAGCCTAACCTAATTCCTCCGCGAATCAATGTAAGACTTATATTTCTTCTCTTGTTTTTCACTGGAAAAGGAGAGGAGTTCCTAATTATTGCCCATCTTATATATCTTCAAATACTTGAGGGCTCCTTTCTGCCTTCTCTAGAGTAAATGATCTCTCTTCTGTAAGTCCATGGCAATCATCCAATTTCCTTCACTGTCCCCTTGATCTTGAAAAAGTACAAGTTTGAATCACAGATAAAAATAGTTATATTGTTGCAAGTTCTCCTCCTCTAATATTTAAACCTGCCCAATTATTATACTTCTTGGCCTGTTATACTTTAAACAGAGCAGAGAATGAGAAAACAACTGCTTTTTCAAGTGTCTGCCGCCCC
The DNA here is from genome assembly GCF_002201575.2 of Neomonachus schauinslandi. Classification (NCBI taxonomy): domain Eukaryota; kingdom Metazoa; phylum Chordata; class Mammalia; order Carnivora; family Phocidae; genus Neomonachus; species Neomonachus schauinslandi. The sequence goes on along the minus strand of NC_058405.1, from coordinate 113,370,904 downwards.
TGACCCTGGGTTACCTGGGCAGCGTATGCTTACAGCACTTACCTAAGATTATAAAGTACTCCAGTGACATTATTACAAGAGAGGGCAGGAACAGTGTCAGCCTAATGAGGCGGCAGATTATATCTGATGGTCTCCATCGGAAAATCAGCACAGGCCAGGCTGTGTGCTAATCAACTCACCAACGGCCCTTCACTCTGGGACAACGGTAGCCTTTGTCTACACCTGAGAGGAAAATGAGCTGCCTTCCTTCTAGTGCTAATAAGTTTGTGGAGAGGGGTTATGTTCCATGGGAAAAGCTGGGCTCTCCCGGCCAGGGCAAGAATCCAAAGCAAGGCCCAAGAAGGCAAGACATTCCTTCCCAAGTTGGAACTCGAACCACTTTGCTTGAAGGCGGACACTCTGTCCTTGAGCTCAGAATCACCAGCACTTCGATAGGGCTTGACATGTAATAGGGGCTCCATGTCTATTTACTGAATAAAATGAACAAATGAGTGATTAAGATTTACATTTGGTGAACTTCCTGGTAACCAAAGCAAAATATTAATATACTGGTTCACACAGTTTTCATGTGTGAATCAAAGAGAAGAAAACACTACGTCAGAAGATAAAGTACTGGTAACATTGTTTTGAAGAATGTTGAACACAAGCTTCTGTGAGTTCTGTAAAAAGCCTCCGTCGAAAACCCATGAAAAAGGCCAACAAGAAGTCATTTCTACCTAGCAAATACTGTAAAGAGCACTATCTAGTGGTCACACATAGACTTTTCCCATCCACACTGCTTATGGGGCAAAGATCAAGGTCAGGCATCCTTAACAGCCAACAGGAACCCCTTATGGCATCTCACTCACTCACACTGGCTGACTGGGCAGGGGACAAGAGAGCACCAGTTCCCAGGGGCAGATCATTCCCAGAGGGTTAAATTCGGTTTAGAAATGCATCCATGGTTTCTCAGAGAGCGGGCAGATTCCACTTGCTAATGATGTATAGTTAACTCTAGACCAATGACAAGAGACGGAGTCCATGTACTCAAACAGGGGGTGCAGAGAGTAACAAAGAACAGAAACTGGGCTTAAAAAAAACAATTTCATTGAATAATACTATCCCACATCCTCTCTCACCCCAGGAGGGAAAAAGCCACTCTCTACTGCCCTAGATCCTAAGCAGGATAAATAGAAACTTAGATGAAGCACTAAGCCTTCCAAATTCTGGAATTTAATGATACTGCAAAAGAACAAAAAGTGAATGAACTGAATGAAAACAGCCTTTTGGAACATCCATCCAAATGAGATCTATGCTAGATTTTCAAAGATGAAAACTCTATGGTAAAAGTTATTTGAAACATGGGTTGCTGCCTTTGGAGTAAACGATCAGAGATCATTTCATGTAAGTTCAGGTGGGGAATTTCTGAAGTATGTCCACATTCAAGTGGAGATCAAAGAAGCCCAACTAAAAGAATTGTGGACTGACAACGACAGCGGTGGTTTGAGGAGTTCTTTTAAAAGGGCTACCTTGAAGATGAGGACTCAGACTTTGGAGGAACCAGGGTGATTGGCAATGGAAGCAATCACAAGTGAAATTCCTTAGATAAAAATTGATTAACTTAAAAAAAATACATACATACATACATAAGAACGAAGAGCCTGAGAGCTCCGCATGTCCGCCAGGTTGAGGTGGGGCAGATCATCTCGCACGCTGTTTAAGAAAGAAGCAGTGTCACTGATACATTGTGCCGAACGCACCCAAAAGGGTAGTATCAGGATCTAAAATACGTATTCCTTTGACCCAGCAATTCCACTCCTAGGAATCGATTCTAATGAAAGGTATTTGTTTATAAAGCGCAAAGATGTACAGATTAAAGGACTCCATTGTAGCATGTATCAGTATAGTTTATGGAAGAAAAAATGGAAACAATCTAAAAGTCTATTAACACAAAGTTGACTGACTACAGCCCGGCATAAAGAACTATAATGATTCTTTCACTCCTGCATGCACAAGCGTTTATTGGGCAACTGTGATGCTGAGCTTGGTTGTGGGTACGTGAGTTACATTATCCAAAGTACAAAAAAAATCCCAGGTCTTGTTGGGTTTATGTTCTAGACGTAATGCTTTTAAATAAACGCTTTTAAGGGGAAATTCCCAAATGGCTACATATTTTTGAAATACATACATATACGTATCCGTAAGACATATATTTTTGTGTACAGAGAATGTTAGATGTGCCCTTAAATGTAGCCCCCTTGCAATAGCTCTCAAGCCCCTGCGGGCTCAGAACAAATGGGAAGCCACGGGAGCACTTTTAAAATTAAAAAATAACACTAAGCTTGAGCTTGGAACACAGCCTGAGCTTTGGAACACACTAAGTAGATTTGATACTGGCTTTGAGAAAGTAGACACTAAATGAATGATCTGAATAATTTACTTAGCCTCGTTAATGCAGTTTCCCCTTCTTCGACTCACAGAATTATCATAAGAGTTCAGAGGAAAAGAAAAATGTCTCACACTCTTCACGGGATGCCTGAAAAATAGTAGATGCTCAATAAAGATCTTTCCCGCCTGTTCTCCTCAGAATGCCTTGGGATTCAGAACACTTCACCACTCAATGTCTTCTCTCCTAGGTGATGATCCAACTTACAAGAAAAAACATTTCAGTAAATATTGTTGCTGGATCAAAGAATTTTTCCAGTATCTCTCCTCTCTTTCCCACCCACACAAAAAGCAATCAATCTTCTTTCCCTTTGCAACTACATCTTCATTCTTCTCAGCATAATTCTCTCTTCACAAAAGCGACTGGTTTAAAAAAAATTTTTTTATTTGAGCACTTATCCTTTAGCTGATTCTCACCTGTATTCTGCTGTCCACGTTTGTCTCCATGAAACAGTCCTTTCCTCACAAAGCCCAAGAGATCAGCAAGTGCTATTTGTCTGAGGCAACTGGAAGACTCCACCTGCCAAGGCAGGCTGCAAGTCCTAAACTGACTACAGTGACCTCACAACTTGCTTCTACTGGAGGTTTTCCCCTAGTTCACACACTCTGCTTAATGCCCCAGCCTGCAAGCCCAATAGATCTTTCTTAGAGTATCTATTAGATAGTTGCAATCGTGAAAATAAAATCCAGCGGCATAAAGGAAGCTCTCTTGTGGGCCCACTGCCACCTGGGAAATGGATATTCTAGCAGGGAATCTGCTAAGAAGCTAATCAAGACCTAGAGTCTGCAGGTGCCAGAATTAGCCTCCAGCCGCAAGCTCTACCAAAAGCCACATGAATTCCTTCATTGAGTCCAGGACCAGAGTAGCTTTTGGAGTATTGAAAATAACATTTCTTGTAACTCGCTACCTCTATACCATGTTTCATCAGATAAGTATTTTCAGGAACGTAGCACCAAGACAAGAATTGTATCTTCTGAATACAATTCAGAATTACTTCAGAATTCTGAAATAATGCTTGGTTTAATCTTCTAGGCCTATGAGAACTGTGTAATCCATTTATTTTTCTTTTTGCTTTGGTTACCAGGAAGTTCAGAACCAGATATAGATCTTAACTCATTCACTCATTCATCTATTCAATAAACATATAGAGAACCCCATCACATATCAAGTATCACACAAAGTGCTGGTAATTCTGAGCTCAAGGACATAGTCCATTTTCCAGAAAGCCTTGGACAGATACTGAATTAACAAGTGGCCATAACTATGACTGAGATACACAGAGTATAGTCAGAGCTCAGAGGAACCGCATGCCATGCCGCCTGTTGGCAGGAATGGGGGCAGGGGGTTGGAAGATGGCAAGGAAAAAGAAATCAAGAAAGGTACCCCTTAAAAATGACATATTAGTTCTGCTCTTGGTAAATTAGCTCTCATTTGATTTCTGATGTTTCTGGATTCTTTTAAAAATGTTTTAAACTTTCATAGAAATAGATTGAAAAATACATATTCATTCATTCATAAGCATGTTTAAATATACACACTGAACAATATCCTTTTAACCTAGAGGAACCCTCAATATTTACAAAATACAGCTTCTAGTGGGGTATTACAAGGGACCCTGGGAAAAATCAGATGTAACTAGGAGTAATCTGCTTTGAAGAGTTGATTCTTGAATATCCTGTGAATATTTTCCAGGATTCCAAAATAACTTTGGTTTAAAAATATGAAGGTATCTTATTAATTTATCATATTCCTAACTTTGTCAGCTTCACTATTGTTGACTCCAGTACGCCAACCTCAAAGATCTTGATTTGATAGCTCTGGACCGGTCGAAAGTGATTGACAACACGGATTAACTATATGGTTTCTAGATGGACCCTGGCTTACTTCCAGATTTGGCTAATGTTAAACCAACACATTCCTTTGCCTCCCCCGATAGCAACATATTCCTTTTCCGCGGCATACACTGTGAGAGAATGGGGTCGCTGGCACAATTTCAAGTTATATCATTGATTCAAATCTATCCCCAAGCAAACCTGCTTTTATTTCAGAGGAACACTCTATAGTGATCTGAATTGCAGGGGCAGTAAAACAATTGTACATTTATGTAGCATTCCCAGCCCCAGAGGAATAGTTTTCTAGGCCTGCAAATACCTAAGAAGCAATAAAGAGTTTTGTGGGTTGGAGGAGTCTCCTTTTTGTCTGTTTTGTTTTGTTTTTTTAAATCAGAATTCCATGTAATAGAAAGATGATGAATTCGGTGCTTAACAACAACTGCTCTAATAAAGTATATTATATGCATAATTCTCACTTAAGAGTAACTACTGCATAAACCTATGGTAAAAGTGGTGATATTCAGCTTATCTATCAGAAGCAGCAAGAAAAATAAGTTGTGCCTTCAGGGAAGAGCTGCGGGGAGATGCCGACTGACTACTTCCTTGGGTTTCCTCTGCCCAGAACATTCTCCAGCTGGTATCCACAGGGTTTCCTCCCTCCCTTCCTTCAGCTCTCTGCTCAACTGTCCCATTATCAGAAAGGTCTTTCTTGACCATATTTCTTTAAAAGCAATGCTTGCATTCCCTAACCCCCTTCTCTACTTGCTTGTTGCTTTTCTTGTTTTTTTTTCTTTTCCATGTATTTGTTTGTGCATAGCACTTACTACCACCAGAAACAGGTTCATTTTCCCTCTTCCATGAGTCTAACATATGCCCAGAGAGCAGAGGCTGGGTTTTGCTCGATATTGTATCTCCAACACACCTGGCACCAAGTAAGCATTCAATAAATACTTGATGAATGAATGATTTTTTTTAACTCTTCCCACTCACTCACATTCCATCTAAGCATCTCAATAGTGAAACCAAAGCAGAGAGAAGGTAGAAATTTTCCCAACATCCTCTTCTCTCTTATTCTAGCAAAGAAGAGCACTCTACGAAAAAGTCAAAGCTGATCCAAACAAATGCCCCAAGAATCTGTTAGTCCTGGCGCAATACATCTAGAACTGTACATTACAGAGCAACAATTGAATGTATTTTGATTTAGTGGCTCTGACACTCTTGAAAGGGGCCCACTTTGCGTGGTTCCCAAACATGTTCTCCAAGAGTTTCTCCATAAAAGGAGAAATCAAACACTCTGTCAAGTTATCACCTTAAAATGAGACCAATGTAACTAACTATATTGACTCCCTGTCCAGCATCTAAGTTAAAGGGGCGGGGAGAGGTACTAAGACCAGTGATTACCAAGGACACTGTGCATGCATGAACTTCATTAAATGGACCACACAGCTCCAGTTTACAAAGGCTACTTTGCACTTCAGAATCTCTCCAACCAACAACATCACCTTCCTGAATATGAGTCTATAAGACCCTGTAAGTCTTAAGTGTAGCTAAGAGGAAGAAACCCAGATACACCAAGAAATGAGAGGCTGTGAATCACTTAAATCACACGAGATCTAGAACCTACTAAAAACAGAACCGTGAAATAGAACTAAATAAGCAATAAAGTGTCTGATCCATAACTGCTTTTGGTTCTGTTGCTACAAGAGCACATATCAGAGAAAAAATTTTAAGAATGAGCAAATAAGTAAAAGCTTCAGTCCACAGAAGCTAAGGGGCTCTGGGCAGACCATAATTCTAAGTCTCAGTATTCTGTCTTGACGTTTGCTACCAAAGTGTTCTACTAAACTGCCTGCCAAGGAGCAATGAAGCAGAGCCCTAGTAATTCTCTCAGCAAGCTACTGAGATTGGAAGGCTAATTTAATGGGGCAGGGCCAAGTGCACTTAACAAACTGCACATCTGTAAGATGGAAATACGTTGTCCTCGTCTTTAGCAGTAACTCTCACTAAGTAGCTCTCAAGGAGTTTTGAAGCCTTTCTCCTTCTCGGTGTGTAGCTGCCAATGAGTGTACTTCCTTCTGCAGAAAAGAGGCTGCCAAAATGGGGGGCTGTACCCTAGACCCACTGGAGCTGCTGTGAATTGAAAATTTTGAGCTGCATCTGATCCTGTCCCTGAAGAACACATGCAATCTTGTTCTCCATGTTAGTAACCTATATACCTTTTCTAAGTCCCTTTCACCTTGCCCAAACGGCAATCAAATCATGGAATCACATGGAAGGGGAGTGCATTTCCACGTCAAGCTTTTGGGTGTAAGCCAGGCCACCTGGGCGGCCCCGAGGTGCTTCTATCTGCTGCTTCTATCTGCTGTGCATGGGGAGAGTCCAGCCCAACCCTGAAAAAAAGGAGTTTTCAAGACCTCAAAAAGATGAACTCCATTTTAAGCATGGCTATTCTTTTGATGTAAGGAATCAGACTCTTGTCTGCCCAGCTTTATATGATTCTATGCAACATGGCTCTGACTTGCCTAGGATTACATTTCTAAAAAAGGGAGCATAACTGTATGGAAAGCACGCACGACACACGGCTTTGCTCAGCCACTCACTGCAGCTCTGGGCACATCACTTCTCCTTTCTTGGTTTCCATTTTCCCAGCTCTAAGGCAAAAATAATAAGACCAAATTATATCTGAGACTGCTGTCTACCTTCAGATCCTCTGGTTTTCTGGGGTTTTCTGGGATGTCTCTCTCTTTGAAAGTAGTATTTTCATCATCCATTCTTTCTGGCCTTTCTGGTTAGCCCTTATTCATCCCCAGAGACTTTACTAGTCAGATGTCCTTTGCCTTATGCTGGAGAATATTCTGTATGACTCTTCAAGTCACATAAGAGACTAAGACACACGTGTACGTTCTTTGGGGAGCCTACAGATAGGCCCTTTCTAACCCTGGGCTCATAAACTCGTATACAGAAGACTTGCAGCCTTTAAGTAATTAGTGACCTTCCCAGAATGCTTTTCTCTTCTCTCCCTTCTCTTCAGTTTTCCTCATATTTCCTCAGTCTTTTTCTTTTTTTCCTCCTTTCTCATCTTTTCTCACTTGGTCCTGCCAGCACAACTAAAGGGGTTATTTAGTCCCATTGGTAACCCGTAGGAAAATAAGAAATCGCTGCTTATCTTCAACAAACAGAACCATGAGATTAGGACTGAAAGCTATTTGAAGCACATTCATGTTGACAACATTAAGAAAGCTGTAACATATGTGGAAAACCCCAAAGACTCCACCCCAAAACTGCCAGAACTCATACAAGAATTCAGTAAAGTGGCAGGATATAAAATCAATGCACAGAAGTCAGTGGCATTCCTATACACCAACAACAAGACAGAAGAAAGAGAAATTAAGGAGTCGATCCCATTTACAATTGCACCCAAAACCATAAGATACCTAGGAATAAATCTAACCAAAGAGACAAAGGATCTGTACTCAGAAAACTATAAAACACTCATGAAAGAAATGGAGGAAGACACAAAGAAATGGAAAAACGTTCCATGCTCATGGATTGGAAGAACAAATATTGTGAAGATGTCAATGCTACCTAGAGCAATCTACAAATTCAATGCAATCCCCATCAAAATACCATCCACTTTTTTCAAAGAAATGGAACAAATAATCCTAAAATTTGTATGGAACCAGAAAAGACCCCAAATAGCCAGAGGAATGTTGAAAAAGAAAAGCAAAGCTGGCGGCATCACAATTCCGGACTTCCAGCTCTATTACAAAGCTGTCATCATCAAGACAGTATGGTACTGGCACAAAAACAGACACATAGATCAATGGAACAGAATAGAGAGCCCAGAAATGGACCCTCAACTCTATGGTCAACTAATCTTTGACAAAGCAGGAAAGAATGTCCAATGGAAAAAAGACAGTCTCTTCAACAAATGGTGTTGGGAAAATTATACAGCCACATGCAGAAGAATGAAACTGGACCATTTCCTTACACCACACACAAAAATAGACTCCAAATGGTTGAAAGACCTCAATGTGAGACAGGAGTCCATCAAAATCCTAAAGGAGAACACAGGCAGCAACCTCTTCAACCTCAGCCGAAGCAAATTCTTCCTAGAAACATCGCCAAAGGCAAGGGAAGCAAGGGCAAAAATGAACTATTGGGACTGCATCAAGATAAAAAGCTTTTGCATGGCAAAGGAAACAGTCAACAAAACCAAAAGACAACCGACAGAATGGGAGAAGATATTCGCAAATGACATATCAGATAAAGGGCTAGTATCCAAAATCTATAAAGAACTTATCAAACTCAACACCCAAAGAACAAAGAATCCAATCAAGAAATGGGCAGAAGACATGAACAGACATTTTTCCAAAGAAAACATCCAAATGGCCAACAGACACATGAAAAAGTGCTCAATATCGCTTGGCATCAGGGAAATCCAAATCAAAACCTCAATGAGATACCACCTCACACACCAGTCAGAATGGCTAAAATTAACAAGTCAGGAAATGACAGATGTTGGCAGGGATGCGGATAAAGGGGAACCCTCCTACACTGTTGGTGGGAATGCAAGCTGGTGCAGCCACTCTGGGAAACAGTATGGAGGTTCCTCAAAAAGTTGAAAATAGACCTACCATATGATCCAGCAATTGCACTACTGGGTATTTACCCCAAAGATACAAAAGTAGGGGGGCGCCTGGGTGGCTCAGTTGGTTGGGCGACTGCCTTCGGCTCAGG